>NW_020837989.1:4817-30522 GCF_003676395.1 Aethalodelphis obliquidens | reverse complement strand
GGAAGAAAGAGAGAGAGAGAGAGAGAGAGAGAGAGAGAGAGAGAGAGAGAGAAGGAGGGAGAGAGAGAAAGAAAGAAGATAAAATAAAATAAAGTAAGATAAAATTAAATAAAGTTATTAAAATAAAAAGTAATTAAGAAAAAAATTTTAAACAGTAAAAGGAAAAAATAGAAAAAAAAAAACCCGGACAAACAGAACCCTAGGACAAATGGTGAAAGCAAAGCTATACAGACAAAATCTCACATAGAAGCATACATATACACACTCACAAAAAGAGGAAAAGGGGAAAACATAATATATCTTGCCCCCAAAGTCCACCTCCTCAATTTGGGGTGATTCATCATCTATTCAGGTATTCCACAGATGCAGGGTACATCAAGTTGATTGTGGAGATTTAATTTGCTGCTCCTCAGGCTGCTGTGAGAAATTTCACTTTCTCTTCTTTGTTAGCACAGCTCAAGGGTTCCAGGTTTGGATTTGGCCCTGCCTCTGCATGGAGCTCGCCTGAGGGAGTCTTTTCTTCACTCAGACAGGACGGGGTTAAAGGAGCAGCTGATTTGGCCGCTCTGACTCACTCATGCCGTGGGGAGGGAGGGGTATGGATGCGCCGTGAACCTGCGGCAGCAGAGCCCAGCATGACGTTGCATCAGCCTGATGCGCGCTGTGCATTCTTCTGGGGAAGTTGTCCCTGGATCATGGGACCCTGGCAGTGGTGGGCTGCATAGGCTCCCGACAGGGGAGGTGTGGATAGTAACCTGTGCTCGCACACAGGTGGCTGCGGCAGCAGCCTTAGCGTCTCATGCCCATCTCTGGTGTCTGCGCTGATAGCCGCAGCTCGTCCCCATCTCTGGAGCTCTTTAAGTGGCACTCTGAATCCCCTCTCCTCGTGGACCAGGTAACAAAGAGGCAAGAAAACGTCTCTTGTCTCTTTGGCAGCTCCAGCCCTTTTCCCGGACTCCCTCTTGGCTAGCCGTGGCACACTAGCCCCCTTCAGGATGTGTTCACACCACCAACCCCAGTCCTCTCCCTGCGATCCGACCAAAGCCCAAGCCTCAGCTCCCAGCCCTTGCCTGCCCCGGTGGGTGAGCAGACAAGCCTCTCAGGCTGGTGAGTGCTGGTCGGCACCGATCCTCTGTGTGGGAATCTCTCCTCTTTGCCCTCTGCACCCCTGTGGCTGCACTCTCCTCTGTGGCTCTGAAGCTTCCCCCCTCTGCCACCCGCAGTCTCCGCCCATGAAGGGGCTTCCTAGTGTGTGGAAACCTTTCCTCCTTCACGGCTCCCTCCCACTGGTGCAGGTCCCATCCCTATTCTTTTGTCTCTGGTTTTTCTTTTTTCTTTTACCCTACCCATGTACGTGGGGAGTTTCTTGCCTTTTGGGAGTTCTGAGGTCTTCTGCCAGCATTTAGTGGGTGTTCTGTAGGAGCAGTTCCACGTGTAGATGTATTTCTGATGTGTCTGTGGGGAGGAAGGTGATCTCTGCGTCTAACTCTTCCACCATCTTCCGAGATTCCCCTCCACTGCTTTTAAAATGAGAGGTTAGCAGGTTCCTGTTTGTCTGAGGGAGAGACATTAGCTTATTCCTCAAGGCTGTTCATTACAAACACACTCCCAAGAAATGGTTCAGGTGAAATGCTGTCAGGGTATACATTCTTTTTCTTTGTTTCTTTTGTTTTTTTTAATTGAAGAATTGTTGGCTTATAATATTACATTAGTTTCAGATGTACAACATAATGATTCAGCATTTGAGTATATTACAAAATGATCACCTTGATGAGTCTAGTAAACATCTGTCCCCATCCACAGTTACTGCAATATCATGAACCATATTCTTTATTCTGTACATTAAATTCTTTTCAATTTTTATCATATAACTGGAATTTTGTACTTCTTATACCCTTTCACTTGTCTTGTCCATGACCCACTCCCCTCCCCTTTTGCAACCACCAATTTTTTCACTGTGTCTGTAAGATTTGTTTTGTTGTGTTTATTTTGTTTTTAGATTACACATGTAAGTGAGATCATGTGGTATTTGTCTTTCTCTATGTGACTTACTTCACTGAGCATAATACTCTCTAGGTCCATCCATGTTGTCAAAATGTCAAGATTTTATCTTTTTATGGCTGAGTAATATATAACTGTATATGTACATTTGTATACACATATATATGTATATGAATATATCTGCATATATGTATAGATACATGTATATATGTGTACATGTGTATATGTATGTGTGTATATGTGTATGTGCATTGTGTATGTTCATATGTATGTATGTGTATATATGTGTGTGTGTGTGTATATATATATATCACTTATCCATTTGTCTATCATTGAACATTTAGGTTTCTACCATATATTGGCTATTGTAAGTTATGTTGCAATTAACACAGGGGTGCATGTATATCTTTAAATTCGGTTTTTGCTTTATTTTGTTTTCTTTGGATAAATAACCAAATGTGGAATTGCTAACTCATATGGTAGTTTTTTTTAATGTTTTAAGAACCCTCCGTAATGTTTTCAATAGTTGGCTACACTGATTTACATTCTTAGCAACAGTGCAGGTGAGTGCTCTTTTCTCCACATCCTCAGCAACACTTATTAATTGTTGTCATTTTGATTATAGCCATTCTGACACCTGTAAGGTGATCTCTTTTTGTGGTTTTGATTTGCATTTCCCTCCTGATGATTAGGGATGTTGAGCATGTTTCCATGTGATTTTTAGCATCTTTTTTTTTTTTGGCAAAATGTGTACTCAGATCCTCTACCCAATTGTTTTTATTTTATTTTTTAAAAGTATAATTTATTTACAATATTATATGAGTTTCAGGTGATCTGGGATTTTTTACAGATTACACTTGATTAAATGATTTTACAAGAGAATGGCTATAATTCCCTGTCTTATACAATATATCTTTGTTGCTTATCTGTTTTATACAAAGTAGTTTGTACCTCTTAAGCCCATACCCCTAATTTGCCCCTCCCCCCTTACCTGTCCCCAATGGTAACCACTAGTTTGTTTATAGATCTGTGAGTCTGTTTCTCTTTTGCATATACATTCATTTGTATTATTTTTAGATTCCACATATAAATGATATCACACAGTATTTGTCTTTCTCTGACTTACTTCATTAAGCATAATATTCTCGAGGTCCATCCACGATGCTGCAAATGGCAGAATTTCATTTCTTTATGGGTGTGTAATATTCCACCATACATATATACCATATCTTCTTTATCCATTTGTCTGTTCATGGGCATTTCGGTTGCTTTCATATCTTGGCCATTGTCAATAGTGCTATTATGCATATTGGGGTTTACGTATCTTTTTGAATTAGTGTTTTCATTTTTTTCCTAGATAGGTACCCAGGAGAGTTATTGATGGATCAAATGGTAGTTCTACTTTTACTTTTTTGAGAAACCTCCATCCTATTGTCCATAGTGCCTGCAACAATTTACAATCCTACCCACAGTGTACAAAGGTTCACTTTTCTCCACATCCTCTCGAAAATTTGGTATTTGTAGACATTTTGATGAGAGCTATTTTGACAGGTGGGGGTTGATATCTCATTGTTGCTTTGAATTGAACTTCTCTAATAATTAGTGATGTTGAGCACATTTTCATCTGCCTTTTAGCCATCTGTATCTTCTTTGGAAAGATGTCTATTCATGTCTCCTGACCATTATTGATTGTGTTGTTTGTTCATTTCGTGTGTGTGTGTGTTATTGAGTTGTATGAACCATTTATATATTTTGGATATTAACCTTTTGTCAGTCATATCATTTGCAAATATTTTCTTACACTTTGCACTTTGAATTTTGATTTTGTTGCTGGTTTTCATGGCTGTGCAAAAGCTCTTACACTTTATTTAGCTTCCACTTGTTTATTTTTGCTTTTATTTCTTTTGACTTAGAGGCCAGATCCCCAAAACTATTGCTACAATTTATGTCAAAGAATGTTCTGCCTATGTCCTCTCCTAGGAGTTTTATGGTTTGGTGTATTACCTTTAGGTCCTTAATCCATTTTGAATTTTGTGTCTGGTGTGAGGAAATGTTCTAAATTCCTTATTTTACATGTAGCCCTCCACTTTTCCCAACACCACTTATTGAAGAAACTGTCTTTCTCCATTGTATATTCTTGCCACCTTGGTGGTAGACTTATTCACCATAAGTGTGTGATATCCTTTCTGGGATCTCTATTCTATTCCCTTGATATATGTGTCTGTTTTTGTGATTATTGTAGCTTTGTAGTCAGGGAGCATGCTATCTCCAGCTTTGGTCTTTTTTTCTTAGGATTGCTTTGGCAGTGTGGGTGTTTTGTGGCTCTATATTTATTTGGGGATTATTTGTTCTGTGTGTGAACATTGTCATGGGTATTTTGATAGGGATTGCTTTAAATCTGTAGGTCGCTTTGAGTAATAGGACTATTTTAAAAAAGATTAATTCTTCTGATCCAAGAACATGGGATATCTTTTCATTTGTTTGCATCATCTTCAGTTTCCTTCATCAATGTCTTATAATTTTTAATATATAAATCTTTCACCTCCATGGTTAAATTTATTCCCAGATATTTTATTATTTTTGGTACAATTGTAAATTTTTCTCTTAATTTCTCTGCTAGTTTGTTATTAGTGCCGAGAAAAATAACAGATTTCTGTATATTAATTGCATATATTTCAATGAAAATAAAAACAAAAATTAACAAATGGGACCTAATTAAACTTAAAAGTTTTGCACAGAAAAGGAAACCATAAACAAGATGAAAAGACAACACTCAAAATGGGAGAAAATATTTGCAAATGAAGCAACTGACAAAGGATTAATCTCGAAAATATAAAAACAGCTCATGTAACTCAATATTAAAAAAACAACAACTCAATCAAAAAATGAGTGGAAGACCTAAATAGGCATTTTTCCAAAGAAGACATACAGATGGCCAACAGGTGCATGAAAAGATGCTCAACACCATTAATTATTAGGGAAATGCAAATCAAAACTACAATGAGGTATCACCTCACACCAGTCAGAATGGCCATCATCAAAAAATCTACAAACAATAAATGCTGGAGAGGGTGTGGAGAAAAGAGAGCCCTTTTGCACAGTTGGTGGGAATGTAAATTGATACAGCCACGATGGAGAACAGTATGGAAGTTCCTTAAAAAACTAAGAGTAGAGCTACGTTATGATACAGCAATCCCACTACTGGGCATATACCCAGAGAAAACCATAATTGCAAAAGACACGTGCACCCCAATATTCACTGTGACACTATTTACAATAGCCAGGACATGGAAGCAACCTAAATGTCCATCAACAGAGTAATGGATAAAGAAGATGTGGTACGTATATACAATGGAGTATTACTCAACTGTAAAAAGGGAACGAAATTGGGTTATTTGTAAAGACGCGGATGGACCTAGAGAGAGTCCTACAGAGTGAGGTAAGTCAGAAAGAGAAAAACAAATATCGTATATTAACACATATATGTGGAATCTGGAAAAATGGTATGGATGATCTCATTTGCAAAACAGAAATAGAGACACAGATGTAGAGAACAAACGTATGGACACCAAGGGGGGAAAAGGGGGGATGGGAGAAACTGGAAGATTGGGATTGACAGATAAACACTATTGATACTATGTATGAAATAGATAACTAATGAGAACCTACTGTATAGCACAGGGAACTCTGCTCAGTCTCTGTGGTGACCTAAATGGGAAGGAAATCCAAAAAAAGGGGATATATGTATACGTATAGGTGCTTCACTTTGCTGTATAGTAGAAACTAACACAACATTGAAAAGCAACTATACTCCAAAAAAGTTAATTAAAAAAAAAAGAAACAAATTGTGTATACTTCAAATTTACTGAGTTTATTTATGCTAATAATTTGTTGGTGAGATCTTTAGGGTTTTCTCTACATACTATCATGTCATCTGCAAAGAGTGACAGTTTTATTTCCTTTACAAGTTAGATCCTATTTTGTATTTTTATTTTTGTCTTTGGCTGTGGCTAGAACTATTAATCCTGTGTTGAATAAAAGTGGTGAGAGTGGGCATCCTTGTCTTGTTCCTATTCTTAGAGGAGATGCTTTCAGCTTTTCACCATTAAGTATGATGTTAGGTCTGCTTTTGTCATATATGTCCTTTATATTTATTTATTAATTCATTCATTCAGGCTGCACCGCACAGCATGGGGGACCCTAGTTCCCTGACCAGGGATTGAACCCACACTGCCTGCAGTGGAATTGTGAATTTCCAACCACTGGACTGCCACAGAAGTCCCTGTCCTTTATAATAAAAAGGTATGTTGCCTCTATACCCACCTTGTTGAGAGTTTTTATCATAATTCAGATGTTGAATTTTGTCGAATTTTGCCAAATCATTTGCTGGAGATATGAAGATGATCATACTATTTTATCCTTTGTTCTGGTAATCTGGCGTGTCACTTAATTGATCTGCACAGACTGAGTCATTCCTGCATTGCTGAGATGATCCATTTGATCATGGTGTATGGTTCTTTTAGTGTATTGTTGAATTCAGTTTACCAGTATTTTGTTGAGGTTTTTTGCATCTATGTTCACCAGGGATATTGGCCTGTAATTTACCTTTTTTGATAGTGTGTTTATCTGGTTTTCATATATGGGTGATGGTAGCCTCAGAAAATAAGTTTGGAAGCACTCCATCAATTGTTTGGAATAGCTTGAGAAGGACAGATGTTAACTGTCCTTTAAATGTTTGGTAGAATTTATTAGTAAAGCCACCTGGTGCTGGACATTTATTTATGGGTTTTTTTGATTATTGATTGATTTCATTGTTAGTAATAGATCTCTTTAGATTTTTTATTGATTGCTAACTCAATCTTAGAAGATTTATGTTTTTAGGAATTTATCCACTTCTTCTAGGTTGTCCCATTTGTTAGTGTACAATTGTTTGTCGTGATCTCTTAGGATACTTTCTATTTCTGTGGTGTCTGTTGTAACTTCATCTCTTTCATTTCTGATTTATTTGGTCCCTCTCTTTTTTAAAAAAACATACTACTATTGTCTTTTATTCTTTACAGAAGCTTAATAAGTGTTTGATCTACTACCCTTACTCTATGTATACTTTTTGCAGTGAGATTTTTACTTTTGTTTGTTTTCTGATTACTATCAATAATTTGTGAGACTTCTTTTAAGCTTAAGTAAATTCTTGCAACATTGCTTATAAGACTGTTTTCTTAGTGATGAACTCTTCTAGCTTTTGCTAGTCTGGGAAACTCTTGATCTCTCCTTCAATTCTTTTTTTTTTCATAAATTTATTTATTTATTTTTGGCTGCGTTGGGTCTTCGTTGCTGCATGCACACTTCTCATTGTGGTGGCTTCTCTTGTTGCAGAGTATGGGCCCTAGGTGTGCAGGCTTCAGTAGTTGTGGCTCGCGGGCTCAGTAGCTGTGGCTCACGGGCTCTAGAGCACAGACTCAGTAGTTGTGGCTCACAGGCGTAGCTGCTTCACAGCATGTGGGATCTTCCCAGACCAGGGCTCGAACCTGTGTACCCTGAATTGGCAGGCGGATTCTCAACAACTGTGCCACCAGGGAAGCCCTCTCCTTCAATTCTGAATCATAATCTTGCTGGTAGAGTATTCTTGTTGTAGCCTTTTTCCTTTTAGCCCTTTGAATATATCCCGTCATTCCTTCCTAGTCTGCAAAGTCTGCTGAAAAGTCAGCTGACAGCCTTATGGGAATACCTTGAACATAACTAGATGCTTTTATTTCACTGCTTCTGTGATCCCACTTTACCTTAAATTTTTGGCACTTTATAATATGTCTTGGTGTGGACCTGTTTGTCTTCATTTTGTTTGGGACTCTGTGTTCCCTGGACCTGGATGTGTGTTTCCTTCCCCAGGTTAGGAAAGTTATCAGTTACTATATTCTCTAATAAGTTCTCTGCCCCTTTCTCTCGTCTCCTCTTTCTGGGACCCCTGTAATGCTCATGTGAATATTCTTGATGTTGTCTCAGAGGTCCCTTTACCTATAGTCTTAATTCTTTTTTCTTCGTGCTATTCAGCTTGGGTGATTTTCACTACTCTGTTTCCCATTTCACTGATCTGTTCTTCTGTATCATATGATATAATGTTGCTCCCCTCATGTGTGTGTGTGTGTGTGTGTGTGTGTGTGTGTGTGTTTTAATATCATTTATTGTATTTTTCAGCTGTTTGGTTCTTTCTGACATTTTATTACTCTTTGTTGAAATTCTCACTATGTCCATGTATTCTTCTCCTGACTTGGGTGAGCATCTTTATAATCATTAGTGTGAACACTTTTTTTTTTCGGGTAGAATGCTTATCCCTGTTTTATTTAGTTCTTTTTCTGATGTTGTGTCTTGTTACTTCATTTGTAACATATTCCTCTATTTCCTTCTGTTTCCTAATTCTCTATGCATTTCTATTCATTAGGTTCAGGTTGCTACATTCCTGGGTCTTGGAGAAGTGATCTTATATAGGAGAAGATTGATATGGCCCAGCAGCACATTGTACTCTGGCCAGCAGAGCCACATGCTCCAGGGATGTCCCCTGTGTGGGCTGCACACATCTTTCTCTTACGGCAGGGCCACCTACTGTGGACAAGCTGGTAGGCAGTGTTGGACTCTGGCCTGAATGGCTGTGAGGCCCTGCAGTATGTGATTACCATGGGCGTGCTGGTAGCTAAGGCAGCCCTCCATTATGGGTGGCTGTGTGGTGCTCTGGGTGCACAGGCAGACAGGGTAGGCCCCCAGTGTGTCTGGTTGTGAGGCCTTGTGGTGCACGAGTGCTATGGGCATGGTGGTAGATGGGGCAGGCCCCTGATTCTAATCAGTTCCAGGGAAGACTCTAAAATGTTGCTTGCCAATGTCTTAGTTCCTAGCAGGAGTCCCAGCTTCCTCTTGCCTTTCCAAGAAGCTCTCCGAGATTAGCAAGTGGGTCTGACCCAGGTGTCTTTCACACTACTGGCTCTGCACAGGGACTGAGAATGTGTGAGATTTGTGTGTGCCCAATGAGAGCAAAGTCTCTGTTTTCTTTAGCCTCCAGCTTTCCTGAAAGTAAGCCCTGCAGGTTTTCAGAGCCAGACCTGCTGTGTTCTTTTCTTCCCAGTGCAGGATCCCTGGGCTGAGCAGCCTGATGTAGGGCTAGGACCCTTCCCTCCGTGTGGAGGACCTATGCAATTGTGATTATCTTCCAGCTGTGGGTCACTGTGCTCGAGGTGTGCATTCCAACTAGATTGTTTCCAGTCCTCCTACCTGCTTTGTGGTTTCTCCTTCCTTATATCTTTAGTTGCAGAAAACTTTCCCTGCTAGTCTTCAGGTCATTGTCAGAGATAATTTCCGTGTAAGTTGTAATTTGGCTGTGTCCATGGCAGGAGTGGAGCTCAGTATCTTCCTACTCTATCATCTTGATCCTCTCTCAAGAATTTTTTTAAATACATCCATTTATTACTGTAAACATAACTCTTTGAATTGCATTGTTTTTCCTGTATTCCATAAATTTAGGTAATTTGTGTTTCCAATTTTGTTTAAGAATTTTTTTTTTAATTTCCCTTTTGATTTATTCCTGTATGCATTGGCTATTCAGGAGCTTATTGTTCAATTTCTACATGTTCTTGAATTTTCAATTATTCTTTTTAATGTTGAATTTCAGTTTTATACCATTATGGTTGGAAATGATACTTGATATGATTTCAATATTCTTGGATTTTTGAAGACTTGTTTTGTGGCTTAACATAGGATCTACCCTAGGAAATGTTCTACGTGTACTTAAGAATGGAAATTTTGCTGCTGTTGAGTGGAATGTACTGTATATGTCTGGTAGGTTCATTTGATATCAAGTGTGTGTTCAAGTTCAGTGTTTCCTGATTGATATTCTGTCCAGATGATCTATACAGTATTGAAAGTTGGGTATTGATATTTCTTACCATTATTTTATTTCTGCACATTTTCCCCTTCATGTGTGTTAATATTTTCTTTATATGTTTAGAGGCTCCAATGCTGGACATGTACATATTTATAATTGTCATAAATTCCTGATGAATTAATCCCTTTATCATTATATGATAACCTTCTTTCCATTGAGAGGTTTGACTTCAAGTCTTTTTTGCCTGACAATAGACTAGTCAGGCAAGTATCATTTTCATGGAGTATCTTTTTTCCAATTATTCAATTTTATGGTATATATGGATTTAAAGTTAACATGAATCTCTTATACACAGTATATAATTGAACTTTCTTTAATCCATTCAGCCACCCTAGGGATTATTTAAATTGAAGTATAGTTGATTTACAATATTACATTGGTCTCAGGGGTACAACATATGGATTGAATATTTTTATAGATCATGCTCCACTAAAGTGATTATAAAATAATGGCTATATTTCCCTGTGTTGTACTATATATCCTTGTTTGTTTATTTCATACATAGGGGTATTGGATTTAGAGAAACAAACTACTGTATTTCCCTCCACCCTTCACTCGCCTCACCAGTAACCACTAATTTGTTCTCTGTGAGTCTATTTCTGTTTTGTTATATACATTCCTTTCTTGCATTTTAGATTCTACAGAGAAGTGAGAACATAGAGTATTTGTCTTTCTCTAACTTATTTAAGTAAGTATAAATATTCTAGGCCTATCCACGTTGTTGCAAGTGGCAGAATTTGATCATTTTTAATGGCTGAGTAATAGTCTATTGTGTATACATACCACATCTTCTTTATCCACTCATCTGTTGATGGACATTTAGTTTGCTTCCATATGTTGGCAATTGTAAATAATGCTGCTATGAACATTGGGATGCATGTATCTTGTCAAATTGGTGTCTTCATTTTCTTTGGACATATACCAAGCAGTGGAATTGCTGGCTAATATGATAGTTCTACTTTTAGCTTTTCTCAGGACCTCCATATTCTTTTCATAGTGGGTGTACCAATTTACAATACCACCAACAGTGTACTAGGGCTCCCTTTTCCATGTCATGAACAACATTTCGTATTTGTAGACTTTGGAATAATAGCCACGTTGAGAGGTGTGACATGACTTCTCATTATGGGTTTTCTTGTGGGTCATTCATTAAATTTAATTTACAAAAGAAGGTGATAGGCTGCATGTGATCTCCAGGTTTAGTTTGCTAATGCCTGGTATAGGTTAATTTGGGGAGAATTAATACCTTTACAATGTTATTTATTGCTTACATTTTTCAGGTTGACATTTAATGATTGGTAACAGATTTTAAATTTTTTCTCCCTGAAGGATATCTGAAGTCTGTTGGTTTGTTTCTGTTTCATAAATTTGTTCATTTCTATCACTTTTTTGACTCCACTATAAGTGATATCATATGATATTTGTCTTTTTCTATCTGACTTACTTCACTTAGAATGAAATAATGCCATTTGCATCAACTGGAATGGACCTAGAGATGATCATGCTTTTTCATTGCTGAGTAATATTTGATTGTGTACATGTACCACTTTTCCATTATCCATTCATCTGTTGATGGACATTTTGGTTGCCTCCATGTCTTGGCTATTGTAAATAGTGCATATTTGGGTTTGGGTGCATTTGTCTTTTTGAATTCTGGCTTTCTGAAGATGTACGCCCAGAAGTAGGACTGCTGGATGATATGGTAGCTCTATTTTTACATTTTAAAGGCATCTCCATACTGTGCTTTATAGTGGCTGTTACCAGCTTACATCTCACCAACAGCATAGGAGGGTTCCCTTTTCTCCATGTCCTCTCCAGCATTTATGGTTTGTAAACTTTTTGATGATGGCCATTCTGACTGTGCAAGGTGATACCTTGTTGTGGTTTTGATTTGCATGTGTCTAATAATTCGAGATGCTGAGCATCTTTGCATGTGTTTTTTTTAAAACACTGTGGGAAAAAGTTACAGTTGACAATGGCTTTTTGAAAGTCTGACTATTTTGAATTTTTGTTCGATAGCTACCACAGGACATTTGTTAAAGGGCAGGTGTCATTTACACCCTGGCAGTCCTTGTGAATATGAAGTGCCCATAAGCACATGTTTTAAAGTTGCTGTTGTGGAAATGGGCACAGGTGGTAGGATTTTCTTCATGCCCCTCTCTGGTTACTTCGGTAACCAGAACCACTGTGGAAGATGGGCTCCTGGATTGTAAATTAGTGTGGGCTGTGGCAGAACAAACACCCAAAATCTTCTGTTTTGTTACTTCTTGTTTTTGTTTTAATTTTTCTTTTTTATTGAAGTAAATTTGATTTAAAATATTCTGTTTGTGGTAGGCGTACAGAGTCTTGTTCAGTTATGTATATTCATATGTCTATTCATCTTCAGATTTTTTTCCATATAGGTTATTAGAGAGTGTTGAATAGACTTCCCTTTGTTATACAGTAGGTCCTTGTTGATAATCTATTTTATATGTATTAGTGTGTAAATATTTTTCCCAGCCTCCTGATTTATTCCTTCTGCCCACCTTTCTCACTGGGTAACCATAAGTTTGTTTTCTACATCTGTGAGTCTGTTTCTCTCTCTTTTATTTTATTTGTCTGGCTGTACTGAGAGGCATGCGTGATATTAGTTCTCCCAACACCAGGGATCGAACGCATGCCCCCCGAAGTGGAAGCTCGGATTCTTAACCATTGGACAACCTAGAAAGTCCCTGTTTCTCTCTTGTAAATTAGTTCATTGGTATCAATTTTTAAATTTCAGCTATAAGTAGTATCATATGATATTTGACTTTCTCTTTCTGACTTACTTCACTTAGTATGATTATCTCTAATTCTATCCATGATGCTGCAAATGGCATTCCTTCATTCTTTTTCATTTCTGAGTAATATTTCACTGTGAACATGTACCACTTCTTTATCCATCCATCTGCTGATGGATATTTAGGTTGCTTCCATATCTTAGACATTGTAAATTGTGCTGCGGTACACATATGGGTGCATGTGTGTTTTCCAATTCTGGTTTTCTCCTGTTATATGCCTGGGAGTGGGACTGCTGCATCATAGGGTACCTCTAATTTTACCTTTTAAAGCACCTCCATACTGTTATTTATAGTGGCTGTTACCACATTAGATCCCAACAGCAACATAGGAGGGTTCCCTTTTTTCTACAACCTCTCAAGCATTTATTGTTTGTGGACTTTTCGATGATGGCTATTCTTACTCATGTGAAGTGATCCCTCATTGTAGTTTTGATTTCCATGATGCTAATAATACAGGAATTAGAGCATCTTTTCAAGTGCTTTTCTTTTAAACAGTGTAAAATTTACCTATTGAAATAGGATCTTGAAAGTCTGTGCCTTTGGAATTTATTTTGCTTACCTATCCCTGGACATTTCCTGATTGTGCGTGTCATTTAAAACCCAACAGTCCTTGTGAATATTAAGTACCCATAAGCATTGTTTTTAAAATTGCAGTTGCAGTAAAGGGCAACAAGGTAGTGGAACTTATTCATACTCAATTTGATTGCTAGGGAAAACAGAGGCTTAGTGGAATTCCTCTTCCTAGGTTGTAAATTGGAGTGTAAAGTGCCAGGACAAATACCCAAAATCTTGTGTCACATTACTTCTTGTTGAATTTACTTTTTATTTCTTATCAGAGTAAATTTGATTACAATGTTATATTTGTTCTCGGTGTACAGAATCTGGTTCATTCATACGTATACATATATCTAGACAGGTTTAGATTATTTCCCATGTTGGTTATTAGAGTTGAGTAGACCTCCCTTGGCATCCAGTAGGTCCTTCTTGATTATATATTTTATGTGAATTATTAAATGCATGTTAACCCCAACATCTTAATTTTTCCATTCCTTTCATCTTTTTCAAAGTCTGTATGGGTCTTTCTCAGTGGAAATATGTTCATGGGTATCAATTTTTAGATAACACTAGTAAATGATATCATCGGATATTTGTCTTTCTTTTTGTGACTTACTTTACGTAGTATGATCACCCCTACGTTCATCAGTGGTGCTGTAAAAGGCATTGTTTCATCTTTTCCATGGCTAATATTCCATTGTGTACATGGACCACTTCTTTGTCCATTCATCTGTACTTGGACATTTTGCTTGCATCCATATCTGGCTATTGTAAGTATCGCTGAAGAGCACTTTTGGTTACCTGTGTCTTTCTGAATTCTGGTGTTCTCGGGTTACAGGCCCATTAGTGGTTTGGCAGGATCACATAGTAGCTCAATTGTTAACTTTTAAAGGCACCTTCATTCTGTTCTGATTAGTGGCTGTTACCAGTTTACGTCCTAGCAACAGCATAGGGTGTATCCATTCTCGGAAACCCATTCAGCATTTATTGTTTGCAGACATTTTTTTCTGATGGTCATTCAGACTATTGTGAGGTGATGCCTTTTTGTAGTTTAAATTTGCATTTCCCTAATAATTCTTGATGTTGAACATTTTTTCATGTCCTTTAAAAAAACACTGTGAGGAAATTTACCTCTTGAATTGTCTTCTCCAGATTTTCTACTGTTTTGCATACTAATGTCCATTCCTGACCACAGGATATTTTTTGAGGGCAGGTGTCATTTAAAGCCCTGCAGTCCTTGTGAATATTAAGTGACCAATAGCACTGGGATTAAAGCTGCTGTTGCGGGAATTGGTCACAAGGCAGCAGATTTCTACATTCCCAGCTTTGGTTACAAGGGCAGGAGAGCCTTCCTGGAAGTTGTGTTCCTAGGTTCAAATTGTAGTGGAATGTTCCAGGACAAACTCCCAAAAGCTTATGTCTCCTACTTAGTTTGTTTTTTAAATTTATTTTATGTTTTTCATTGAAGTAATGATTTTTTAAACTAGATCCTTACTCTATCTACAATTTCCCCTTTCTTCTTTGCCTTTAATATTTATTTATTTATTTATTCACTTATTTATTTATTTATTTATTCATGGCTGTGTTGGGTCTTCGTTTCTGTGCGAGGGCTTTCTCTAGTTGCGGCAAGCAGGGGCCACTCTTCAATGCAGTGCACAGGCCTCTCACTATCGCGGCCTCTCTTGCTGTGGAGTACAGGCTCCAGACACGCAGGCTCAGTAGTTGTGGCTCACGGACCTAGTTGCTCTGCAGCATGTGAGATCCTCCCAGACCAGGGCTCGAACCCGTGTCCCCTGTATTGGCAGGCAGATTCTCAACCACTGGGCCACCAGGGAAACCCCTATCGGAGTAAATTTTATTAGAGTGTTGTGATTCTCTGGGTGTACCAATTCTGATCAATTTTTCATACATATATCTGTTCATCTTTGCATCCTGTTACCAGGTAGGTTATTACAGAGTGTTGAGTAGACCTCCGTTTGCATTTGGTCGGTGTTTGGTGATTATGTATTAGTGATTATATAATTTATATATATTATAAGTTTATCTACATATAACATACATTAGTGTATGTATGTTAACCCCATAATCCTAATTTATCCACCCTCCCACCTTTCATTTTTGTTAACCATTAGTTTGTTTTATATGTCTCTGAGTGTCTTTTCCTTTGGAAATATGTTCATTGGTACGAATCTTAAGATAACATCTATAAATTATATTATAGGATATATATCATACACTTTTGACTTAACGTAATATGATTATTTCTAGACTCAACTGTAGTCATGAAAACAGCAGTGTTCATTTTTTTCAAAAGCTAATCTTCCATTAGGTACATGTACCACTTATTCTTTGTCCATTCATCTGTTGATTGACATTTTGGCTGCTTCCATGTCTTGCCTATTTTGAATATTGCTGCAGGACAGCTTTGTCAGCCTGTGTCTTCTTGATTCGGCTCTTAGGTGACAGGCCCAGTGGTGGGCGTGCTGGATCAAATGGCATCTCAATTTTTACTTTTAAATGCATCTCCTTTCTGTTCTCATTACTGACTCTTACCACTTTACATCTCAGCAGCAGCTAGAGGGTACACAGTTCTCTAAAACCCTTTCAGAATTTATTGTTTGTAGACATTTTGCTGATGGTCATTCGACGGATGTGACTCGAAAACTTCGTAGATTTGCATGAGTCTAATAATTCCTGATGTTGAGCTTTTACCCATTTTCCTTTTTTGAAAAAAAGAAGGTGTAAAACTTACCTCTTCATACTATCTTTTTGAAAAATTTGCCAGTTGTGAATTTTTTTGGCCATTCCCTACCTCAGGACATTTTTTGAGGGCAGGTGTGCTTTACAGCCCTTGTGAATGTTAAGTGACCATTACCTGTGGGTTTAAAGCTGCTCTTGCGGGAAACGGCCACAAGGTGGCAGCATTTCTACATTTCCAACTCTGGGTTTTTAGGCAACAGAGCCTTCCTGGAAATCCTGTTAGTAGGCTGCAAGTTAGAGTGGAACGTGCCAGGGCAAACACCAAAGAGCTTATATCTCCTTACTTCGTGTTTGTTTTTTAAATTTAATTTTTATTTATTATCACAGCAAATTTGATAAAAATGTTGTTTGTTTTATGTGTACAGAATCTGATTCATTATATCTATGTATCTAACTATTCATCTTTGGATCCTTTCCCGTGTAGGTTATTACAGAGTGTCGAGTACACCTCTCTTGGTATTCCATAGGTATTTCGTGATATGTATTTCATATGTATTAGTACATGTCTGTTAACCCCCATATCCTAATTCATCCATTCCTTACACTTTTCCATGTGATTAAACATAATTTTGTTTTCTTAATCCATGCGTGTCCTTCTCTTGGAAATAATTTCATGGGTATCAATTTTTAGGTAACACCTATAAGTGATATCATAGGATATCTGTTTTTCGGTTTCTTCCTTACTTCAAATTGGGTGTTTATCTGTAGGTCCTTCTATGGTGGTGCACACGGCACTGTTTCATTCTTTTCCATGGCTAATATTCCATGTGTACATGGACCAGTTATTCGTGGTGCATTTTTCTGTTGATGGACATTTTGGTTTCTTCCAAGTCTTGGCTATGTTAAATGTTGCTGCAGAGCAGGATTGCCAGCCTGTGTCTTTTTGATTCTGGTCTGCTCAGGTCATAGGCGCATCAAAGAGCTTACCAGATCGCATGGTAGCTCAATTTTTACTATTTAAACGCACCTTCATTATGTTCTCACTACTGGCTGTTACCAGTTTACATCCCTCCAGAAGCTAGAGGGTACACAGTTCTCTAAAACCCCTTCAGCATTTATTCTTTGTAGACTTTTTGCTGCTGATCATTCTGATGGCTGTGAGCTGAACGTTTCTGTAGATTGGATTTGCATGGCTTTATTAATTCCTGATGCTCAGCATGTTTTCATACCCTCTTTTTTTTAAAAAAATAAAAAGGAAAAGACAAACTGTGCATAAAATGTGCCTCTTGAAATGTGGAGGTCTTTTGAAATTCTTGGTCGATTTACAACCCCAGATTTGTTTTGAGGGCAGGTGTCATTTACAGGCCTGCAATTGTTTTGAATATTAAGTGACCATTAGTGCTGGGTTTAAAGCTGCTGTTGTGTGAAACGGCCACAAGGCAGCAGCATTTCTCCTTAAAAAATTTGGTTATTAGGGCAACAGAGCCTTAAGGGAAGTCGTGTTCTAGGTTGTAAAAAAGAATGGCATGTGCCAGGAAAAAGGCTCTTAAGTTTATGTCTCACTACTTCTTGTTCGTTTTATTAATTTAATTTTTATTTTTTATCACAGCATGTTTGATTACAATGGTTTCTTTGTTCCGCCTGTGCAAGATGTGGTCCTTTACACATATACACATATCTATTCTTCCTTGGATCCTTTTCCCATGTAGGTTATGATACAATATTGAGTAGTCTTCTCTTGGTATTCCGTAGATCTTTGGTGATTATATATTTCACCTGTGTTTGTATATCTCTGTTAACGCCAATATCCTAATATATCCAGTCCTCACACTTTTACATTGGTGAAACATAAGTTTGTTTAATGAATCTGTGATTGCCTTTCTCTGTGGAAATATCTTCACTGGTATCAATTTTTAGGTAACACATATAAGTGGTATGATAGGATATGTGTCTTTCCCTTTCTCACTTACTACAAGTTGTGTGATTACTTCTAGACTCATGTATGGTGCTGCAAACGGCATTGTGCTATTTTTTTCCTTGGCTAATATTCCATCTGTACATGTACCAGTTCTTCTTTGTCCACTCTTCTGTTGATGGACTTTTTGGTTGCTTCCATGTCTTGGCTACTGTAATACTGCTGCAATGCAGATTTGCCCACCTGTGTCTTTCCAATTCTGTCTTCTTAGGTTATAGGCCTAGGAGTGGGCCTCCTGGATCGTATCGTAGCTCAATGTTTACGTTGTAACGGCACCTCCATTCTGTTCTCATTAGTGGCTCTTACCAGGTTAAGCCCCACTTCAAGTTGAGGGTATGCACTTCTCCACAACCACTTCAACATTTATTGTTTGTAGTTTTTTTGCTGATGGTTATTCTGACTGGTGTGAGCTGATACCTCTTTGTGGTTGGACTTGGATGCGTCTCATAATCCCCTGAAGTTGAACTTTCAGGCATGTCCTTTTTCTCTTCAAACTGTGAGTACAGCTTACCTCTTCAAATGGTTTTCTTGAAGTATGTGCCACATTTTGAAGTATTTTGGTCATTACACCCCTCAAGACATTTTGAGGGCAGGTTTCATTTACAGCCCTCCAGTACTTGTGCATATGAAGTGACCATCAGTACAGGTTTTAAAGCTGCTGTTGCAGGTAACGGCCAGAGGGCAGCAGCATTTCTGCTTTCCCCAGTCTGGTAACTAAGGAAACAGTCCTTCCTGCCAGTGGTGTTCTTTGGTTATAAATTAAAGTGGAGTGTCCCTGGATAAACCCCCAAAAGCTGATGTCTCCTTACTTATGTTTGTTTTTTAAATTGAATTTATATTTTTTATTGGAGTAATATTCCATTGTGTATATGGACCACTTCTTCTTTGTGCATTCTTCTGTTGATGGACATTTTCGTTGCTTCCAAGTGTTGGCAATGGTAAATATTGCTGGAGTGCAGGATTCCTAGCCTGTGTCTTTTTTATTCTCATCCTCTCAGGCGATAGGCCCAGCAGTGGGTATACTTGATTGAATGGTAGCTCAATGTTTACCCTTTCGAGGCACCTCCATTGTGTTTTCATTAGTGGCTCTTACCACATCCCACTTAGAACCGAGGGTACGTATTTCTCCACAACCCCTTCAGCATTTATTGTTTGCAGAACTTTTGCTGATGACTATTCTGACTGGTGTGAGCGGATAGGTTTTTGTAATTTGGATTTGCATGTCTTTAATAATTCCTAATGTTCAGCTTTTTTCCACGCCTTTTTAAATTCTGTTAAACAAAAACAGAAGAAAACTGTGAGTACAATAAACCTCTTGAAATTGTCTTCTTGGAAGTTTCCATCTTTTGATTTTTTTGATCGATGTTCGACGCCAGGATTTTTTTTGAAGGCAGGTGTCATCTACAGGCCTGCAATGAGTGTGAATATTTAGTGACCCTTAGCACTGGTTTTAAAGCTGCTGTTGTGGGAAACGGCCACAAGGGGGCAGCATTTCTCCATCCCCAAATCCGGTAGGGCAGCAGAGCCTTTCTGGAAGTCATGTTCCCAGGTTGTAAATTAGAATGGAATGTGCCAGGAAAAAACCCCATAAGTTTATGTCACATTACTCCTTGTTCATTGTTTTAATTTTTTAAATCAGGGTAATGATTAGAATATTGTTTGTCCTAGGTGTACACAATCTGGTTCATTTGTACAATATATTTATATATATGTAGATATATCTATATATATAGATACATAGATATAGATATAGATGTACAGATCCTCCTCCCATGTAAATTATTGAAGAGTGTCCCGTAGACCTCCGTTTCTATATGGTCAGTCTTTTTTGACATATGTATTTAATATGCATTTGTACACGTATGGTAAACCTGATCTTAATTTATCCATTCGCTCCACCTTTCCTTTTAGATGAGCATAATTTGTTTTCTAAGTCTGTGAGTCTGTTTCTCTGTGGAAATATGTTCATTTGGGTCAGTTGTTAGATAACACCTATAAGTGATATCATAGGATACGTCTTTTGCTTTCCGACTTACCTCATGTTTTGTGATTATCTGTAGGCTCATCTATGGTGCCTCAAAGAGCAGTGTTTCATTGTTTTCCAAGGCTAATATTCCATTGTGTACATGGACCACTTCTTCTTTATCCATTCATCTGTTGATGGACATTTTGGTTGCTTCAGTATTTTGGCTATTGTGAAAATGGCTGCAGTGCAGCTGTTGCAGCCTCTGTCTTCTCGATTCTGGTCTTCTCACTTGAGAGGTTCAGTGTTGGGCATGCTGGATGGAATGGTGGCTCAGTTTTTCTTTTTTTTGCGATATGAGGGCCTCGCACTGTTGCGGCCTCTCCCGTTATGGAGCACAGTTCTCTAAAACTCTTTCAGCATGTATTGTTTGTAGTCTCTTTGCTGATGGTAGTTGACGTGTGTGAGTTGAAACCTTTTTGTAGATTAGATTTGCATGAGTCTAATAATTCCTGATGTTGAGCTTTTATCCATTTTCCTTTCTTTTGAAGAAGAGTGTGTAAACTTATCTCTTCATACTATCTCCTTTAAACATTTGCATGTCTTGAATTTTTTTGGTCATTCCCTAGCTCAGGACATTTTTTGAGGGCACGTGTCCTTAAATGCCCTGAGTCTTTGTGAATGTTAAGTGACCATTAGCAGTGGGTTTAAGCCGCTCTTGCCGCAAACGGCCACAAGGCCTCAGCATTTCTCCATTTCCAACTCGGGGTTTTTGAGCAACAGAGCCTTCCTGGAAATCCTGTTAGTAGGCTGCAAATTAGGGTGGAATGTGCCAGGGAAAACCCCTAAGAGCTTATATCTCCTTACTCCTTGTTTGTTTTTTAAATTTAATTTTTATTTAGTATCAGAATAAATTTGATAAAAATGTTGTGTGTGTTCTAGGTGTACAGAATCTGGTTCATTATATGTATGTATAGATTTATTCATCTTTGGATCCTTTCCCATGTAGGTTATTACAGAGTGTTGAGTAGACCTCTCTTGGTATTCCCTAGGTATTTTGTGATTATGTATTTCATATGTATTAGTACATGTCTGTTAATCCCCATATCCTAATTCATACCTTCCTTACACCTTTCCATTTGGTTAAACATAATTTTGTTTTCTGAATCTCTGAGTGTCCTTCTCTTGGACAGTATTTCATGGGTATCAATTTTTAGGTAACACCTATAATTGATGTCATAGGATATCTGTCTTCCGTTTTCTTTCTTACTTCAAGTTGGGTGATTATATCTAGATCCTTCTATGGTGGTGCCAACGGCACTGTTCCATGCTTTTCCATGGCTAATATTCCATGTGTACATGGACCAGTTATTAATTGTGCATTTTTCTGTTGATGGACATTTTGGTTTCTTCGAGGTCTTGGCTGTGGTACATGTTGCTGCAGTGCAGGATTGCCAGCCTGTGTCTTTTTTATTCTGGTCTTCTCAGATGATAGGCACATCAGCGGGCCTACCAGATCACATGGTAGCTCAATTTTGACCTTTAAACACACCTCCATTGTGTTCTCAACACTGGCTCTTACCAGGTTACATCCCACCAGCAGCTAGAGAGTACACAGTTCTCTAAAACCCCTTCAGCATTTATACTTTGTAGACATTTTTTGCTGATGATCATTCTGACAGCTGTGAGGTGAACCTTTTTGTAGACTGGATTTGCATGGCTTTATTAATTCCTGATGTTGAGCATTTATCCTTGCCCTTTTTTTTTAAACAAAAAAAAGAAAGAAAAAGAAAGAGAATACAAAATGTGCATAAAATATGCCTCTTGAAATTGTCGTTTTGAAATATGCACGTCTTTTGAGATTTTTGCTCGATTTAGGACTCAAGGATTTGTTTAGAGGGCAGGTGTCATTTACAGGCCTGCAATTATTTTGAATATCAAGTAACCATTAGCGCTGGGTTTAGAGCTGCTGTTGTGTGAAACAGCCACAAGGCGGCAGCAGTTCTCCTTTACCAAATCTGGTTATTAGGGCAACAGAGGCTCAATGCAAGTCGTGTTCTAGGTTGTAAATTAGAATGGAATGTGCCAGGAAAAAGCCCCTTAAGTTTATATCTCAGTACTGCTTGTTCGTTTTTTAAATTTAATTTAATTTTTTATCACAGCAAGTGTGATTACAATGTTTTGCTTGTTCTAGGTTTGCAGGATGTGGTTGTTTTACACATATACATATATCTATTGTTCTTTGGACCCTTTTCCCATTTAGGTTACGACAAAATGTTGAGTAGTCTTCTCTTGGTATTCTGTAGGTCTTTGGTGATTATAGACGTCACCTGTGTTTGTATATCTCTGCGAACCCCGACATCCTAATGTATCCAATCTGCACACCTTTCCATTGGTGAACCATAAGTTTGTTTATTAAATCTGTGATTGCCTTTCTCTGTGAAAATATCTTCACTGGTGTCAGTTTTTAGGTAACACCTATAAGTGATATCATAGGATATGTGTATTTCACTTTCTGACTTACTACAAGTTGCGTGATTACTTCTAGACTCATCTATGGTGTTGCAAATGGCATTGCGTCATTATTTTCCTTGGCTAGTATTCCATCTGTACATGTACAAGTTCTTCTTTGTCCACTCATCTGTTGATGGACTTTTGGTTGCTTCCATGACTTGGCTACTGTAATACTGCTGCAAGGCACATTTGCCTGCCTGTGTCTTTCCAATTCTGGCTTCTTCTGTTATAGGCCCAGGAGTGGGCCTGCTGGATAATATGGTAGCCAAATGTTTCCCTTGTAAAGGCACCTCCATTCTGTTCCATTAGTGGCTCTTACCAGGTTACGTCCCATTTAAAGTTGAGGGTATGCACTTCACCATAACCCCTTCAGCATTTATTGTTTGTAGTTTTTCTGCTAATTTTTATTGTGACTGCTGTGAGCTGATACCTCTTTGTGGTTGGATTTGCATGCGTCTCATAAACCGTTGAAACTGAGTTTTCAGGCATGTCCTTTTTTTCTTCAAACTGTGAGTACAGCTTACCACTTCAAATGGTTTTCTTTAAGTATGTGCCACATTTTGAAATATTTTGGCCATTACCTCCCTGTAGACATTTTGAGGACACGTTTCATTTACAGCCCTCCAGTACTTGTGCATATGAAGTGATGATTAGCACAGGTTTTAAAGCTGCTGTTGTAGGTAACGGCCATAGGATGGCAGCATTTCCGCTTTCCCCATTCTGGTAACTAGGGAAACAGACATTCCTGCCACTGGCGTTCCTAGTTTATACACTAGAGCTGAATGTGCCCGGATAAACGCCCAAAGGCTGATGTTGTCGTACACTAAACTGTAACCTAAATTGTACCCGTTCCCTAACCGTAACCCTAACCCTTACTCTTACACTAACCCTCACCCTAAACCGTAACCGTTCCCTAACCCTAACCCTAACCCAAACGCTTACCTGAAGCCTTACCCTAACCCATACACTAATACTAATCCGTACACTAACTAACCCATACCCTAACACATATGCCAACACTAAACCATTGTCGTACCCTACCTGTACTCTAAAACGTACCAATTCCCTAACCCTAAACCTAACCATAACCCTAACCCTTACGCGAAGCCTTACCCTACACCATACCCTAATCCTAACCTGTACACTAACACTAACTCATACCCTAACACGTACATTAAACCTAAACCGTTATCGTACCTTAACAGGTACCCTAAAAAGTATCCGTTCCCTAACCCTAACCCTATCCCTTACACGAAGCTTTACCCTAACCCGTAACCTAATCCTAACCCGTACACTAACACTAACCCGTACCCTAACATGCTAACCCTAAACCATTGCAGTACCCTAACCTGTATCCTAAACGTTACTTGTTCCCTAAACCTAACCATAACCCTAACCCTTACCCGTACCCTAATCCTAACCCATACACTAACACTAACCTGTACCCTAACCCGTATGCTAACGCTAAACCATTGTCGTATGCTAATCTATACCGTAAGCCGCACCCGTTCCCTAACCCTAACCCTAAACTTAACCCTAACTCTCACCCTTACCTGAAGCCTTACCCTAACACGTACCCTAATCCTAACATGTACACTAACACTAAACCATACCCTAACACGTACACTAACCCTAAACCATTGTCGTATGCTAATCTGTACTGTAAACCACACCTGTTCCCTAACCTAACCCTAAACCTAACCCTAACTCTCACCCTTACCCAAAGCCTTACCCTAACACATACCCTAATCCTAACACATATGCTAACACTAAACCATACCCTAACATGTACGCTAACCTTAAACCGTTGTCATACCATAACTTGTACCATTAACCGTACCCGTTCCCTAACCCTAACCCTAACCCAAATCCTAACCCTTACCCGAAGCCTTACCCTAACCTGTACCTAAATCCTAAACCATACACTACCACTAACCAGTACCCTAAAATGTACGCTAACCCTAAACTGTTGTTGTACCCTAACCTGTACCCTAAACCATACCCATTCCCTAAACCTAACCCTAACCCTAAACCTAACCCTTACCCGTACCCTAATCCTAACCCATACACTAACAATAACCTGTACCCTAACACGTACGCTGACCCTAAACTGTTGTCGTACACTAACCTGCCCACTAAACCATACCTGTTCCCTAATCCTAACACTAATCCTTACCCGAAGCTTTTCCCTAAACCGTAACCTAATCCTAACACGTATGCTAACACTAAACCGTACCCTAACATGTACGCTAAAACTAAACCTTTGTTGTACACTAATCTGTACCCTAAACCGTACCTGTTCCCTAACCCTAACCCTTGCACGAAACTTTACCCTAACCCGTACCCTAATCCTAACCCGTACACCAAGAGTAACCCATACCCTAACACGTACGCTAACACTAAACACTTGTCCTACCCTAACCTGTTCCCTAAACCGTACACGTTCCCTAATCCTAACCCTAAACCTAACCCTTACCTGAAGCTTTACCCTAATCCGTACCCTAATCCTAACACGTACACTAACACCCATACCCTAACACGTACGCTAACCCTAAACCGTTGTAGTACCCAAACGTGTACCCTAAACTGTACCAATTCCCTATCCCTAACTCTAACCCTAAACCTAACCCTTACCCGTAGCTTAATCCTAACCCGTACACTAACATTAATCTGTACGCTAACACGTACGATAACCATAAACCATTGTCGTACACTAACCTGTACCCTAAACCATACCCGTTCCCTAACCCGAACACTAACCTTCACCCTCACCCTTATCCAAAGCCTTACCCAAACCCATACCCTAATCCTAACCCATAAACTAACACTAAACTGTACCCTAACACGTACACTAACCCTAAACAGTTGTCATACCCTAACCAGTACTGTAAATTATACCCGTTCCCTAACCCTAACTGTAGCTCTAACCCAAACACTAACCCTTGCACGAAGCCTTACCCTAACCTGTAACTTAATCCTAAACCGTACACTACCACTAATCTGTACCCTAACATGTACATTAACCCTAAACCGTTGTTGTACCCTAACCTGTACCCTAAACCATCCCCATTCCCTAACCCTAGCCCTAACCCTAACCCTAGCCCTAACACTTACCTGAAGCCTTACCCTAACACATACCCTAATCCTAACCCATACACTATCACTAACCCGTACCCTAACACGTACGCTCACCCTAAACTGCTGTCATACCCTAACCTGTACCCTAAACCGTCCCCACTCCCTAACCCTAACCC
>NW_020837989.1:0-4807 GCF_003676395.1 Aethalodelphis obliquidens | reverse complement strand
TGTCGTATACTAACCTGTACCCTAAACCGTCCCCGTCCCCTAACCCTCACCATAACCCAAACCCTAACCCTTACCCGTAGCCTTACACTAACCCGTCCTGTGATCCTAAACCATAAGCTAACACTAACCCGTACCATAACACCTACCCTCACCCTAAACCATTGTCGTACACTAACCTGTACCCTAAACCATCCCTGTCCCCGTCCCCTAACACTAACCCTAACCCTAAACCTTACCCGAAGCCTTACACTAACCCGTCCGCTAATCCTAACCCGTACGCTAACACTAACCCATACCCTAACACGTACGCTCACCCTAAACCGTTGTCATACCCTAACGTGTACTCTAAAGCGTCCCTGTCCCCTAACCCTAAACCTAACCCTTACCCGAAGCCTTACCCTAACCCGTCCCCAATACTAAACCATACGCTAACAGTAACCCATAACCTAAAACGTACGACCACACTAAACCGCTGGCGTACCCTAACCTGTACCCTAAACCGTCCCTGTCCTCTAACCCTAAACCTTACCCTGCCCCTAACACTTACCCGAAGCCTTACCCTAAACCGTCCCCTAATCCTAACCCGTATGCTAACACTAACCAGTACCATAACATGTACGATATAATTTAAATATCCCAGAAAGCGAAAAATGGATAAAGAAGTTGTGGTACTTACGTACAATGCAATATCACTCAGCAATGAAATCTATGTCATCAGGCCCGTAGCAGCATAATGAGTGGATTCAGGTACGATGATTCTAAGTGAAATAAGTCACACAGAAAAACAAACATCATAAGATATCACTAATACTCGGAATGTAAACTTGGCAACACATGAACTGAATTACAGAACAGAACAGTGTCTCACATTTAGTAAACTAACTTATGCTTGTTTAAGGGGAAAGGTGAGTTGCGGTGCTGCATAAAACCAGAGATTGAAATGAGCACAAATACCGTTACATAAGCCAAACATGTAATAGAAAAGACCTACTGCTTGCTCAACGAAATGGACTCAACACCCCATATTCAACGCCTAGGAATATACCTGACTAGTAAGAATCTTAAAACCGATGTATTTATATGTCTCCATAAGAGAATCAATTTTGTGTATAGTGGCATGAATGCAACAGTGAAAATCAGCTAAATCCCATTATAAAAATAAATTTCAAAAACAAAACCCAATGACAGTGAAATAGAGAGCAATTCTTAAATAATTCATTTAGGGCTTGTGATGAAACCTGGAATTACCACATCTACACCCACAGTTGGGTGAGACATTAGGCTGGACACTTGGGGCTGTTAGGACTTGTGAAGTTCGTTGAGCAAATGCAAACCCTTTGAAATAATACTGCATGGTACCCATTCCATGGGTCCCAACTCTCCAGGTTTAAGGGATTCTTCCTTCAGCTAAAACATGCATGGGTAACCCAGAGTATGGTCCACCGTGTGATCGGGAAACGTTTTTAGTTTTTAAATGCATCTCAGTTTTCGTCCCCTGGTACTCAGGTTCGCAATTCCAGACGCTTTACTAACACTCTCCCCACTTGGAGAGTCAGTGCCTTTAACCTCCTGTTTGGCCCAGTTTGCAATTTCTGCAGAAGATGAACAGGAATAGGGAGAACCAATGAGAGACTAGCTATAGGTGTCTGGATGGGCACATTTAACTCTAATTTCCCACCAGGAAGAGGAATAACCAAAGGCTCAGTGTGCCATGCCAGAAGCAGATTAGTGCCTGAAGCAATCCTGTTTTTTGCAGCCAGCTCACAAGAAAGCGAGTTGAAGAAAGGAGCTCAGGGGCACTGTAATTCACAAAACTGCAGAGTTATAAATGACAGCTATCGTCCAAAAATATTTCGAAGTAGGGGTGCGAAGAGGACTTGAAAGAGGGGCAGAATTGCAGGAAACTGATTTCAGGAGGTAGACTGCAATTGCAGTTAAAGCATAGGAAAAGAGGCAGAACGTCGACAATGATGCACTTGGCCAAAAAGGGCATATGCGTTTTTTCCTGAATATATTCAGGAAAAAACGCATACGCCCTTTTTGGCCAAGCAAGCAAGCCTGCAACGGAAATCCGCATTACAATGAAGTCTCACTTCCCCCTGGTCAAAAGGGCCATCTAAAGAAAGTGGAAAATCCAGAAAGGAAGGATAGGCCATGGAGAACAGGGAGCCTTGTTATGCTGATGGGTGGGATGTCAATTGCCAACAGCCCCACAGGAGAAGTGTATGGTGTATCCTGAAACATCTAAAAAACAAAGCAACAGAGCCTAGGGCACTTCCACTTATGGCCCTAGAGCTTAGGAATATTAAAGTCAACAAGACACAGCCAACCCAAAATTTAGGGCTGCTGTGTTTACAAGAACCTCGAGTCCAGTACAACTTAAATATCTCAGAAAGAAAAAATGGATAAAGAAGTTGTGCTACTTAAGTACAATGGAATATCACTCAGCAGTACAATCAATGTCAACAGGCCTGTAGCAGCAAATTGAGTGGTTTTAAGTACGATGATTCTAAGAGAAATATGTCACACAGCAAAAGAAAATTATCATAAGATATCACTAACAGAGGGTGTGTAAACTTGGCTACACATGAACTGAATTACAAAACCGAACAGAGTCTCACATTTAGATTAAAAACTTATGCTTGCTTAATGTGAAAGTTGATTTGGGGTGCTGTAGAAACCCAGAGATTGACATTAGCACAGATACCGTTTCATAAGCCAAATATATAATAGAGAATACCTACTCTTTGCTCAACGAAATAGACTCAACAATGAGGAATCAGCTCACACCTGTTAGAATGGGCATCATCAGAAAATCTACAAACAAAAAATCCTGGAAAGGGTATGGAGAAAAGGAACCCTATTCCACTATTTTTGCGAATGTAAATTGATACAGTCACTACGGAGAAAATATGGAGTTTCTTAAAAAACTAAAAATAGAATTATCATATGATACAGCAATCCCACTACTGGGCGTATACCCAGACAAAACCATAAATCAAAAAGAGACATTCACCGCAATGTTCATTGCATCACTATTTACAATATCGAGGTAATGGAAGCAACCTAAATGCCCACAGACAGACGAATGCATAAAGCTGTGGTACATATATAAAATGGAATATAACTAAGCCATGAAAAGGAATGAAATTGGGTCATTTGTAGAGACGTCGATGGATCTAGAGACTGTCATACAGAGTGAAGTAAGTCAGAAAGAGAAAAACAAATCTTGTATATTCATGCATATATGTGGAACCTAGAAAAACTGTACAGATTAACCATTTTGCAAGGCATAAATAGAGCAACAGATGTAGACAACAAACGTATGGACAACAAGGGGGGAAAGCTGTTGGGGGGGTGGTGGTGGGAGGAGTTGAGAGACTGGGATTGGCATGTATACATTTATATGTATAAAATAGATAACCAATAAGAACCTGCTGTATAAAAATATAAAATAAAATTCAAAATTAAAAAGAAATAAAATTTAAAAAGTAAAACAGAAAAAACAATTATTCCCTGCACATACATGTATTTATATGAATAAATTATTTCCATGCTTATATCTGTAAATACAAAAAAGAGGAATAAAATCTACCTTGAACCAAAAACGAAAAAGAGAAAAAAACACAGAACCCACCAGTTACACAGAGGAAAACCGTATCAGGGCACTTGCTCCAGTTGTAAACAATTCTGAAGTTGGTCAGTGGTGGGGAATCATCTCCCATTCAGCCAGCAGCCCCCACGCAACAAGCGTCCTCATTGCAAAGCTGGGGCACCGTGCCGAGGCATCTGTGAGTAAACGTGAGCTGAGCCCCAGGCCAGTTGCTGCTGAACTATTCCCACCCGTCCCAGGTAAAACACCTGAATATATACAAGGACTTGAAAGCCTAGAGGAAGGGCCATAGAGCCACACGAGTGACAGCATGCCGGCCGACTTGGTGCCTGCAGGCCAGCCAGGATGGTCCTGGCCCTGGGTGCTCTTCTGGAAGATTTCCATTTCCCTGCCTGAGATACCCGTCCTGTCCCTGCCCCCACTGCTTTTTTCCTTCCTCACCTCTGCCCAGGGAGAAATTCCAGCAGCAGGTATGGGTGACACATCCTCTTCTTTAGCAGGTGGCAGCCTGGCAACTGCTGCAGAAAGTCCAGCAGAGCCCCACTCACACTGGGCCACCCACAAAGCCGTGACCTCTCACTCCCTCCCACCAGCCCAGCCCCGAGACTGCTGACAGGGCAGAGAAAATGGCGTCAGGCACGGCTGCAGGGGCTCTTGCTGCCTGGAGTGGTATTTATATTGATCTCAACCCAGGCACACCTGGGGAGGGCTGGCCGGCACGGTAAGGCTGCCCAGGTCAGCCAATCATCACCCCTCAGGGGCTCACAGTTGCAGAAAATGGAACTTGCTGAACCGGCCAGGTCCAAGGAACAGGTGTGGGCTCCTGAGAGTCAGGATAGACAAGGGGCTGCAGCTTTGGCTTGTTTTCTAATCATTTTATCTGGCCCATGAGTGGGAGACAACTTCAAGAAAACCCTCTCCTAATGAGAGGAACCCAGGAGTCAGGGAGAGGAGGGGTGGGTGGTGGTTGGAGACAGAGGCCTGGTGCCCCGGGTGCAGTGGAAGTCTCTGGAAGACCAGGTGGAGGGAGGCCTCACGGAGTGATGCCCAGGGTCACAGACCTGTCACAGCTGCTGTTTGTTAGTTCAAGTCCTGCTCTGAGGTGCTCTGTGTCAGCTCTGAGCGACAGGTGAGCTGGGGGTGCTCTGCAATGAGGGCTATGTGCACGGTTCCTGTGTGCCCAGCCCTGCCACG
>NW_020837988.1:16793534-16853758 GCF_003676395.1 Aethalodelphis obliquidens | reverse complement strand
CCTGGCCTACTGTCCCTTTCTCTGTCACTACATCTTTCTTAAGGCTCCGCCCACTAACTTCGTCCCACCATGGCCTCCTTACCAGTTCTTCATCCCCCCTGTTCCGGACACAATTTTTTTCACACAGTTGATGTTTGAAAGAAGATTGAGGTTCAGCAGTTCTGAAAGGGAGAAAGAGAATACCCGTCAGAGCACAGGGGACAGTCCCGAAGCCTGGCTCTCCCTTCAAGGCATGTGCCACCCAGTGGCTGAGAACTTCCGGACGAGGCAAGTCTTCCCCCTCAGAGGCCCATTTGGACATCCGTACAATGGCTGCTGGAGGTTGGGGATGGTTGGGGGGTGGGGGCAGGAAGGGCAGGAGGGCTGAGATTTGAGCCTGTTTACTGCCATACTTCCTAATGGATGGTAGTTCACCCCAAGTGTGGAGGATTCTAGGGAAAGGAAATGCCAAAAGAGGCAGCACAGAGACAAAGGAAAAGTCCTGCCTGAGGAGGGAGGCTCTTCAGGTGAAGAGCCCAGGGCCATTAATCAGAATACAAAGGAGGAGATGGGGGACACAATCACGGACTTGTGGAGCCTCCTGGATTAGCCCTGAGGTGGGAGTTTGCACTTGGCCTTCGGTCAGACCATTAGCCAAAGGCAGCTCTACTTGGTGGTGAGAGCTGAGCCTTCAGGGCCACCAGTTTGGCATTCAGCACTGGTTCTATGAGCCTCAGTTTGCTCACCAATAAAGTGGGGATCATACTAGTTTCTACTGCACGGCAAGTTGGATGAAATGAGCTATGTATGTAAAGTACTGAGTATATAATACGCTCTCAGTAAATGCTGGCTGCTGCACTGCTCTACTGCTACTGCCTGTGCAGAGCTTCTCTGGACCCTGCTAGCACACTGCAGAACCTCCTATAGGCATTTAGGGACACGAGTCAACCCTCTGCTCAGTAAAGGGATTCCCTGATTCCTTGAACCAATCCTCTGGGGTTGTTTCCAGGCTGTGTGTGGGAAGGGAAGTCCCGTGAGCAGAGCCTGGTCATCTCTCTCACCTCTCCCACCCTGGGGCCCTGGCCAGACCTTGACAGTCCACTTGGCAAATGTTTTCCGTGTGACTCTTGTCATCATTGCACCAGTAGTGGCTGTTGATCTGGAAGATGCCATAGTCAAAGCTGCCATCTGTATTTTCATTTACCTTTGTTATGTTGAAGTGACTTTCCACGAAAGCCAGGCACAGCCCTTAGAACAGGGAGAAGAGGGTTTTTAGACGGGGGGCCAAGCTGACGGACAAGGAAGACGGAGGAGAAAGGGAGACGAGGAATCAGAAGAAAGGAACAGGCTTCCCTGGTGGTGCAGGGGTTAAGACAACTAAGCCCGTGCGCCACAACTACAGAGCCTGCGCTCTAGAGCCAGCGAGCCACAAGTACTGAAGCCCACGCACTCTAGGGCCCATGCTCCACAAGAGAAGCCACCGCAATGAGAAGCCTGCACAACTCAACGAAGAGTAACTCCCGCTCGCCACAACTAGAGAAAGCCTGCGCGCAGCAACGAAGACCCAACGCAGCCAATAATTAATTAATTAATTTTTTTTTTTTTAAAAAAGAAGAAAAGGGCTTCCCTGGTGGCGCAGTGGTTGAGAGTCCGCCTGCCAAGGCAGGGGATGCGGGTTCGTGCCCCGGTTTGGGAAGATCCCACATGCCGCGGAGCGGCTGGGCCCGTGAGCCATGGCCGCTGAGCCTGCGCGTCCGGAGCCTGTGCTCCGCGGCGGGAGAGGCCACAACAGTGAGAGGCCCGCATACCGCAAAAAAAAAAAAATAAATAAATAAAAAAATAAAAAAAAATAAAAAAAAATAAAAAAGAAGAAAGGAACAAAGCCTAAGAGGCTAGATGGGGCTAGTGGGCCAGAAACACCCATTAGCTTCTCCTCTCATTCTTCAGTCCATCCACCCATCAGTACAACCACTCATCCGTCCATCTGTCCATGCATGATTTCTGCACTTAATGATCACCTACTGTGTGCCAGAAACTGTGCAAAACCCAGTGAGGGACCTTTAGCTGGCTCAAATGCAGAGGCTGCCTTCAAGGTGCCTATAGAATAAGAATGAAGATATGTACCTAAAAAAACCACGAAGCAAGATGAAAGGAGAGAGTGTTATAAGGCAGTCGTGCCTTACAATTCTGGGCAAGAGGGAGCTATCTCTACCATGGAGTAGGACGAAACCTTTGCACTGGCTGTTCCCTCCACCTGGAATGCTCTTCCGTCAGATGTTTGGGGGACTAGGTCCTTTATTCCATTCAGCACTGCTCAATGTCACCTCCTCAGAGAGGCCTTCCTTGATTTCCCCCTCTAGAACAGTGTCACCCATCACTCCCCACTGCTTTACTCTTCTGCATAGCATTTATCACCACCAGGAAGCACTTCATATATTTGTGTGTTTCTTTCTTGTTGTCTCTTCCCCTAGAATGTGAACACTATGAGAGAAGGAGCTGTGTTGATATCTGTATTGCCAGCACCTAAAGTAGTTCCTGGGACATAATAAGTGCTCAGTTAAGAATCATGGAACAAATATCGAATGTTGGGAAAGGCTTCTTGGAGAGGGCTACTTTTTGAACTTGACTTTGAAAAACAAATGAGAGAAAAAGAAAGATGGCCACGGAGGGCATGACCGGGAGAGGAGGAGAAAAGGGGTGTGAGTGTGTGAGGAAACGGCACTCACAGTCGCTCAGGGAGTAGCCCTCAAAGCCATCCAAGTCCTCCTGGTGCAGCACATTGGCCAAGTCACATCGGTTGATGAGGCTGGCTTGATTCACGGCAACGAGACAGCTGACCAAGGAGATGAGTAGCAGGGTCGTCATCCTCAGAGGGGAGGAGACGCAGTGGAGGGTGAGCAGAGGAAGGCCTGCGGGTCCTAGGGTCTCCCAGGAGAGAGAGTCTTCTGGGGAATCTGGAGAGAGCAACCACATGTCCTCGCTTATTCACTGCCCACCTCCTGGCTGTTTCTCTTTCCTCTCATGTATTATTTTATAAATACATTTTTTTGGGGGGGTCTCCTGTTGTTTTGTTTCTGTTTCTGTTTTTGTTTTTCCTAGTCTAAAATTAACGATGCTGGGGCATGTCAAATAGAAATGAGAGCCAGCTCAAAGGGGTACCCACTGGCCAAATCTGGGACAGCATTTTTTGGGTAACAGCTTTACTGAGCTATAATTCACAATATATAATTCACATACCATACACTTAATTCATTTAAAGTATACAATTCAATCATTTTTCACAGAACTGTGCAACCAATCCCACAGTCAACTTTAGAATATTTTCATCAACCCAAAAAGAAACCCCATATCCGTTAGCACTCACTGTCTGTTCCACTTCCCTCCAGCCTCTGGCAACCAATAATCTACCTTCTATCTCTATAGATTTGCATATTCTGAACATGTCATATAAATGAAGTCATACAATATCTGCTCTTCTGTGTTTGACTTCTTTCACTTCACAATGTTTTCAAGGTTTCATCCATCTTGCAGCATGTACCAATATTTCATGCCCTTTCACGGTTGAATAATATGCCATTGTAAGGATATATTACAATATGGTTATGCATTCATCGGTTTGTGGACATTTGAGTTGTTTCTATTTTTTGGCTATTATGAATAATGCTGCTATGAACACTCGTGTACAAGTTTTTGTGTGGACAAATGTTTCCATTCCTTTGGATACATACCAAAGAGTGGAATTACTGGGTCACATGGTGACCTAAAGTTTAAACTTTTGAGGAATTGCTGACATCCAAAGCGGCTGTACCATTTTACATTCCCATCAGCAATGTATGGAGGTTCCAATTTCTCCACATCCTCACCAACAGAGTTATTAACTGTCTTTTTGATCAAGGCTATCCTAATGGGTGTGAAGTGGTATCACGTTATGATTTTGATTTACATTTGCCTCATGGCTAATAATGTTGATCATCTTTTCACATGCTCATTGGCTATTTGTGTAACTTTGGTACAATGTCTTTTCAGAACCTCTGCCCACTTTTTCAGTTGGGTTGTTTGTCTTTTCATTATTGAGTTGTAAGTGCTCTTTATATATTCTGGGTATTAGAACCTTATCAGATACTTGCTTTGCAAATACTTCCTCACATTCTGTGGGTTGCCTTTCACTTTCTTTTCTTTTTCTTTTTTAATAAATTTATTTATTTATTTATTTTTGGCTGCATTGGGTGTTTGCTGCTGTGCGTGGGCTTTCTCTAGTTGTGGCAAGTGGGGGCTACTGTTGGTTGCAGTGCGTGGGCTTCTCATTGAGGTGGCTTCTCTTGTTGCGGAGCATGGACTCCAGGCACGTGTGCTTCAGTAGTTGTGGCATGTGGGCTCAGTAGTTGTGGCTCACAGGCTCTAGAGCACAGGCTCAGTAGTTGTGGCATACAGGCTTTGTTTCTCCGTGGCATGTGGGATCTTCCCGGACCAGGGCTCAAGCCCGTGTCCCCTGCATTGGCAGGCAGTTTCTTAGCCACTGCACCACCAGGGAAGTCCCGCCTTTCACTTTCTTGATGGTGTTGTTTGAAACACAAAATTTGTAAATTTTGATGAAGACTGATTTATGTATTTTTTTCTTTTGTTGCATATGCTTTTGGTATCATATATGTGAAACCAATGCATAATGGTTTCCAAGGTAATCTGGAACAATTTGACCATCAAAATAAATGATGATAGTGACAGATTATAACCCACTGAATGAGATAGGAATCCATGAGTTCATAACAGTAATAGATAAATAGATACATAATGGGGATTAAAGGGGAGCTCTTCTTGACAAGAAAATGCTGACTGATAAAAGTGTTGGTAGTCATGAAGTTTGAAAATCACCATCTTGAAACCATCCTAAACTGGTTTGAGCAAGAAATAATCATCAATAGATGCTAAATATGAGGGGGTGGGAAGCTTGGTGAAGAGCTGAGTATGTTCATGGTCTTAAAGTATCTCCCCTTGATTGCATGAGAAAAACAGTAACAATACAGTGGAGAAACCAGACAGTATTTTGACCTGGTAATCAAAATTAACACCACCAGTGAGGGACAGAGAGAGATTATGTGCCCCCAGATGTGATACCCTGAGAAGGACACACATCACTTATGCAGCACTCTGGCCAGAGATGCATAACCTGTAGCTAATCTTGAGGAAACATCAGACAAAGCCAAATGGAGGGAAAATCTATAAGATAACTGGCCTACGTTCTTCAAAATGATCAATGCCATGAAAGCAAAGAATGAGGCTATTTCTATCACTAGGGGTGTGAGTGTGTGTGTGTGTGTGTGTGTGTGTGTGTGTGTATCTTTCCATTAAACTAGGTGTATGTTCCTGAGGATTCCTCCATCCACTAGCTTCATGAGTCAGGCAGCTTCTTGGACAACATGGCTACCCTGATGCCTGTCTCCTCACGGATGTTTTATTCTGTCTCCTAAGACTCACTCCATTGCAGCCTGAGCTTGCGACCGTTCTTTTGCCTCTCTCTTCCACCCTACAGTTGCCAGATTTAGCAAATAAAATTACAGGATGCCCTGTTACATTAGAATTTCAGACAAACAACAAATAAGTTTTTAGTATAAGTGTGTCTCGTGCAACCTTACTCTGCCCTGACTCAGTAGGGTCCTACAGAGACAGGTATCACTGAACCTCGGAAAGCAGGGAGCTCCATCTCTGCCCATGAAGGCCCCTCTTGGGGTTCCCTGGGGAAAAAGTGGTTCGGGCAGGTGTACCCCCAACTTCCCCTCCCGAGCTTACCGCTCTCCTATGCCTCTCTGACCCCAGGTCCCAGCCGGCCTAGGGCTTTCTGGGAGAATCTGTAGAACAAAGTCGTTTGGGTAGGAGCCTCCTCTTCCTCATGGACTACCCTGTGGCCCCGCCCAGCTCACCGCTCTCCATATTCTAAAGAAGACGGGAGTGCTCAGCCATCCCCACCTTCTGGAACCCCAGTTCTGTGATGTCATCACTCTCCTGGAAATACTCTGGTCTTACATGCAAATTGGCTCAGTCTTGAGGCCAAACTTCAGGCAGAAATGGTAGGTGGGCCTGGAGGGATTGGTGACAACTGTGGGATAGGGTAGAGGGGGCTGGTTGTTCTGTCTGTGCACCTCCCTTCCCTTCTGGGAACAGTACCACCTTTAAGGGAACTCCTTCCCCCATGGGGCTTTAGTGCCACAGTCACAGGGCCCTGCACTCCAGGTGACAGGGTGTGTCCGTGCCCCAACCAGTGTATCTTGAACTGAAATTAGGCAGAGCAGCTCAGCTTCTCCCAGGTAGACTTTGGGTGTGTGGGCCCAGAGGCGGACAGTTTGGAATCACGTGGATACGGCCCATCCGAGAGAATAAGCCTCCTTGAACAGGGATCAGAGTCCAGACAGGATTCCAGCCCCAGGGTCCACCCTTTCTGCAACCTAAACACCCTTTTGCCCTTACTACTACCCTATGATTCAATAAATGTCCTTTCTTGTGTAAACATGTTTGAGTTGAGTTTCTGTCACTTACAACCAAAAGAGACCATCCAGGAGAGAAAGCATGGGGTTAACCATCCACGGAGTGGTGACCTGACAACCTGTCACCTCCCCATGAAGGCCACACATCTTAGTATCATTTGTCAACAAAGTCTGGGAGACATTTCCACCAACTATAGCAAAAAGGAAGCAAGAGAAAATTCTGTTACTGATGTTCACTCCACCCTCTGAAACAGGGTGATAAGGTCTGACAGAAAGGAAGTAGGAAGAGCTTTCTAAGTGGGCAGTGATGCCCCATACCCTCTGGCTTTGGACTTCCCTCCCCAGTGGGACAGCAGCGCATTGCATCTTGGGATGTGAAGGCAGCCGGAGCTCTGGTGGAGGTTGAACTCTGGGAGGAGGGTATTCTCTGGGTACCACTTTATGAAGTATCGTTTGGGGCCAAAAATATGCAGGTGCCTCAGATGACCCAAACTACCATGTCTGTGTAGAATTAGAGACCTGGGTAGGAGGAGAGGCTTCCATAGCCCAGGACCACATGCTGGAAATTGGGCCAGGGGAGGGTCTCCCTGCAGCTTAAAGTCTTAGAGGGGATGATGGCAGCACTCAAAGGGGGACCAGAGGGACCCTCCACCCCCACCACCCAACTGTGACAGACATGAGCCCTGAAAGGATTCCTACCCATTCAAGGACCTGGGACCCAACCTGGGACCCAACTTGGGACCCAAGGATAAATTCTGAATGTTGCAACCTGGGACAAGAAGACATGGAAGCCACAGATCATTGGTCTAAATAAATATTTACAAGTTATAAATCAAACTAACAAGCTGTTAACTAAAATATTTTCTATCCTCATATTCTGACAAACATTCCTTTAAAAGGATAAAATTTTAAAATGTGTATGAAGCTATGGTTTATATATGACTGAAGGTTAGCAAAATGTCAAAGATGAATGAATTTAGTTTTTATTCCACATGTCTAGATGCTCTGTTAATGGGCTGACAATGTTGGGATGAATAATAAACAGATACATAATCCATAAAGGATTATAACTATTCCATGAATTTATTTTTCTTATCTCCCTTTCAATACAATGACTAATTATATTACTATTATCAAGATTTTTCAATATATTTAAGAATTTAAAACATAATTATATTCAAAGTACAAAATTTTAAATATATTTTCATCAAAAATATAAATTTATGTGAAAAATGTATTAATTTTCTGTTTTCCAAAAATTAGTTTCAAAATATTGAAAGGTATCTAATAATTCAAAAGGCAAAATACAAATTAAAATGAATGAATATTAAATTTTTATATCAAATTATTTATATAAATCCAAACACTTTCTTTTACTCTCTGAAAGCTTAATTAAATTTTATTAAGTAACTTTTAATTTTAAAATTTAACTTAAATTTTATTTAAATTATAAATTAATTTTAAAACTATTTTTAATTTAAAACTTTTAAAATGAAAATGTTACAATTCATAAGTCTAGCATTCAATGTCCATCTTGTTGCTAATGTAAAGAATTAGTATTATGTCATGTCTGAAGTCTAAACATATATAAAAGTTTAAGAGTAATATGTAATGTGATTTATGCAATATTACAAAAATTTCCTCAGCTTTTTACAACCGAGGCAAATACTGTACTAATTCCTGTGTACTTCCGGAACCATGAGTAGAAACATGAAAATAAGAATGGTACCACTCAGCACTACTAGAAAATGATATTTCATTGTGTTCAAATCTATTGCGTTCAAGCTACCTGAGAGGAAAGCTCTGACAAGTTAGTCTTTTCTCTTTCCTAAGTTCTTTTCTGCTCAAAGCGTCTCTGGACTCTGAAATTGTACCAAGCAGGAGTCATTAAGCTTTCATCAAACCTTTAGACGCAGTTGCATTTTTCCCCATGAACGTAGGGTAAGATGTAAAGAAGCATCTCCCCAGGGCCTAAACATTGTTAGTCAAGAGAGTGGATGTTTCGGGTTAAGTCGTGCTGTGCCAGTGCTGAGTGCCAGATCTGGAGTAACAGAGGCATCCTGTGGTTTAATTTAATTATCTTGTCTGCAGGTGCACTAAGCACAGGCCCAGCTAGGGGCTCCACTTGTCAGTTTTAATGGCAATACTGGAAAAGTATGCTCTGGCAATAAATTGCTATAGAAACCAGAGGAAAAGTTAAGGAAGTGTCTGCTTTGAGTTTTCAATAAAATATGAGAAAACCCCCAAATGATACCGCTGGCTGAAATGCAGAATACAAGGAACTAAAATCCAGTGACAGAAATGAAATCTGTATTGAAGGCAGGAAGAACAGAATCCACAGGGCAGAAGAGTCAATCAAGGCTGGAATCACACACGTGGGAAGTTCTTCAAATGCAGAGCAGAAAGACGTGTGGAAAACAATGGGACAAAAAAAGGATGGATACGGATGATAAAGATTAGAGCCTTAAACTGGGACAAAGACACCAGAGCTGAAAAAGGTGAGTTTGCAGATCTGACAGGTAACCTGTGTTCCAGGAAAAATACATGAAAAGACAGTCACTACTGAGACATATTCAAACCATATATTCATAAGACTGAATTTTTGACTTTACTTTTAGGCCTGTACTTTACCCCACAGAACATATACCTTCTCAAATACTTCAGGAAAAGTGACGAAATTGATTATAAACTAGGCTACAAATAATACCACAATTTGTCCCCAAAGGAGGAATTACGTAAGCTCCGTACTCTGGCTATAATTTAAAAACCTCAGTTTCTTATAACTTTAACAGAAACATACATACACACACACACACACACACACACACACACTTTTTCCCCTCTGAATAATTATTGAGTCAAAGGCAAATTAAAATCTGGAATAACAGGTTTGCATAACAATGAAACTGACATTAATATATTAAGTGTCTGAAATTTATTTAGAAGTAAATTCATAACCTTAACTGCTTTCATTCAAATAAAACAAGCAAACTGAGCATTCAACTCAAGAACTTAGAAAAAGTAGAAGAAAAACATTCCCAAGGAAAACAGAAGGAAGCGAAACATAAGAATGAAAGTGTAACGTGTTTAATTGGCTTCAGGGGGAAATATTGGGTGACGAGTTAAAAACAAAGTTAAGAAGCAAAGACTAGAGAACCTGAATATTACGTGTCCCACTGTGGACTTTGGATCCTTCTCTGTAGCATTAGTGTTGTGTAAACTAAATATTTCAAAGTTTCTGGAGTGAATTCCTTGCAAGGACTGGCCACTCGGAAGCCAAGGGTTACCAGCAAGCAACAGATTTCTTTAATAAAAACACAGTGGGTAGATTATCCAAGAAAGTAAATATAACTGAAGGTTCTAAAGCCTTGATACCCCAAAAGCATTGCCAAACACTTTCTCCCGTAAAATCATATTTTGTCCCAAGGGGGGACCCCCAGCAGGTCTGAGAAGTACCGCTGCCTGCTGCTGGACCTGGGAGCAAGGAGGGAGACATGTCTCTGCTCAGGAAAGTGCAATGGAAGCTCCTAGATGGTGCTGTGAAATGCAAGATGAGTGAAATACACACCTGCCTTTGAAAAATCAAATATGGGCCTTAGCAGGTCCATAAGTCTGAGTAATTAATAGACTGGAGAAATTCCACGGTGGTCCAGTCCAGACACATCATTCACATAGTTCAAAAAGAAGCATGCCACCCTGATGGTCAGCCCTTCGAGAAATGAATCTTTCCACTGAGCTAAAATTTGCCTGTGTCCACTTTCTCTGCTTAAACTCAGTCCCCACACGTCATCCACCCAGCTTCGGACCCTCTTGCATTGGGTGGCCAATTGCTGGCCTTTGGAGTCAAACCAAAATTCCTGGCAAAGAACTGGGCTCATATAACTGCATGTATAGGTAAATCGTGTGACTACATCATTATATGTTTTAGTGTGATCATACCTGTGCATCTTCATAGAACTTACCTATTATTTTATTACTTTCCCCCAGTTTCTCTTTTATATTATAGTTAAAGCATTATGCTGATTTTTAAATTTACCGTCATTATGAATGGATTAAACAAATCAATAAAAAGGAATGAATGGGGCTTCCCTGGTGGCGCAGTGGTTGAGAGTCCGCCTGCCAATGCAGGGGGCATGGGTTCGTGCCCCGGTCCGGGAAGATCCCACATGCCACAGAGCGGCTGGGCCCGTGAGCCATGGCCGCTGAGCCTGCGCGTCCAGACGGAGCCTGTGCTCCGCAACGGGAGAGGCCACAGCAGTGAGAGGCCCGCGTACCGCAAAGAAAAAAAAAAAAAAAGGAATGAATGACTGGTACACACAACAACGTGGATAAATTTCAAAATAATTATGCTGAGTGAAAGAAGCCAGACCAAAAAAAGAGTATATACTGTAAGTCCATTTATAGAAAACTCTAGAAAGTGTAAACTAATCTATAATGACAAAACAGATCAGTAGTTTTTTGGAGGATTAGGGAGTAGAAAGGGGCACAAGGAAATTTTGGGGGGTGATTGAGATGATGGCTTCATGAGAATTTACATAAATCAAAAATTAGCAAATTGTACACTATAAATATGTCAATAAAGTGCTTAAAATCTTTAAAAATTACTATCATTACACTATATATATATATATTTAAGTAATGAATGTGTTTTTATTTCTCTTATATTTTAAAAAATGTGAACATTCTGTAATTCAGCAGCAACTTTTACTTCCTGGTGACTTCTTCACTGGGTCTTAATTCCCTTTTATATAACAGACTCTTGTTCCGGAAGGCAATTAGCTTTTCATCATTCTTTCTGTCTAGATAACATCCAACGACAAATCCCACAGGGACAAGTATATGTACCCAGCGGTCACACACAATCTGAAGTAAGTTCATCATGAATGCTGAAGCCTCGGAAGCAACAACGACACTACCCACAAAATATATTTTGTGGAAAGGGAGTTATGGGTCTGTCATGGCTGAGAATCCCAGTATTAGGAAAATTCAGAAGTTGGGGCAAAGTTTCTCCCACATGCCTGTTTTCAGGCCAACTCTCTGTGCAATTTATCCAAGTGGCCACTAGAGGCCAGCAGAGGTCCAGGTACAGGAAGGCAGGGGCTGCGGGGACATCAACACGTAAAAGTATTCCCTCCTCTATGCTCGCCAGCCTGGGAGCTGGGCATTAATATCCCCGATTTATGCAGTGGTAGAGCCGGGATTTGGGTTGTGGTCTCTCTGGCTCCTGATTCCACTTTGTTGGTCCCTCAACATCAAGAGCCCTCCCTGTGCTACCATATGTCCTATCTCCAGTGAGGCAGCAGCCTGAGCTCCAGGTCTGTCATCCACAGAAGTGACATGGAGTAGTTGGAGCTGGCATCAAAGAGTTGTGATTCTCAAGGTGCCTTTAGAAGGCCGCTCAGGCTCAAGGTACCCTCTGTATTGGCCTTCCACCTTGCCTGAAACCCTCCTATTATGAAACAAGGAGGACTTCCCTGGTGGCGCAGTAGTTAAGAATCCGCCTGCCAATGCAGGGGGCACGGGTTCGAGCCCTGGTCCAGGAAGATCCCACATGCCGCGGAGCAACTAAGCCCGTGCACCACAACTACTGAGCCTGCGCTCTAGAGCCTGCCAGCCACAACTACTGAGTCCACATGCCGCAACTACTGCAGCCTGCGCGCCTAGAGCCCGTGCTCCGCAACAAGAGAAGCCACTGCAATGAGAAGCCCGCGCACCGCAACGAAGAGTAGCCCCACTCGCGAAGAGTAGCCCGCTCGCCGCAACTAGAGAAAGCTTGCGCGCAGCGACGAAGACCCAATGCAGCCAAAAAAAAAAAAAAAAAAAAAGTCAGCGTTCCATTATCAGACACTGCAACATCACAGGCTTAGCTAACCAGGCTGAAGAGTGAAGCACTGGTGGAAAGGTCATTTTTTATAAGGGACAGGGAAAAGAGACAGGGTTTAATTGGGGGTGGGGAGGTGATGGTGGAGCACCCATGGGATGCTACAATGGAGGCCCCCCAATAAAAACTATTGTTAATACATATTGAGCCCTCCCAGTGTGTGAGGCACGAAGCCGTGTATGCAGTGAATCATTTCATCTTCACAGCACTCTTGTGAAATTAGATGCAGAGAAGTTAAGTAATTCACCCATAATCACAGAGCTTGCAGGAGGTAGAGCAAGGATTTGAATTCAGGTTTGACACCAACATGGTGGGTTTAGCTGCTACTCTGTACTGCTCACTTTCATGGAATTGTCTTTCTTACTCTTTGGGGCTGGGGTATTATTTAGTTCCTGTGTTAAATTGGTTGGTGTTGGTAGCAGGTGGTGGGTATTTTATTTCAAACTTCTGGAGATAAAGCTCCTGACGATTCAAGAGAATTTTAATCCCCTGTGATGGTCCAGGAGGGAAGTCCTCTCTATTTATTGAATATTTTCAATGTGTGAGGTTCTGTGCTAAGGTTGATACTTTCTTAGTGATGCTATTGGAAGGGCAGGTGGGCAGAGACCAGCAACAAGGAATCGAGGGGCAGGTGATATGGAATGACCCAGTGACATTGTTCATTTCTGCCCACAGATGTGTGTCAAAGGCAGCGGGGCCCCACCTCAGCTGGAGTCCCGAGCAGGTGACTAGACCAGGATGTAGGTCCAGGGAGCTCACCAAAAGGCCCCAGTCGTCAGGAAAAGCCAAACCATCCCAGTGAGCAGATAACTCATGTGTGTGGTTTGTGGGTGATGAAGTATTCCAGCGGTTTCTTTTGTAATTTTTTTTTATTTTTATTTTTGGCTGTGTTGGGTCTTTGTTGCTGTGTGCAAGCTTTCTCTAGTTGTGGCGAGCGGGAGCTACTCTTTGTTGCAGTGCGTGGGCTTCTCATTGCGGTGGCCTCTCTTGTTGTGGCTTACGGGCCCTAGAACACAGCCTCAGTAGTTGTGGCGCACAGGCTTAGATGCTCCATGGAATGTGAGATCTTTCCGGACCAGGGATCGAACCCGTGTCCCCTGCGTTGGCAGGCGGATTCTTAACCACTGCACAACCAGTGAAGTCCCTCTCCAGAGGTTTCTTTCCTGGACATCCTTCCCCTTGGGCTTGGACCGGTCCGCCTGGGATCATGCAGCTTGATCCTCCAGGCAAGGTGCCTCAGGGAGGTGGCCTCTTCTGTTCTGCAGGGCCCATCAGCTATGGGCTTCTGCCCATCCTGCTGCTTTTACGCTCTTATGGACACATGGTAAGGGTGATACAGGCACCAAGTAAAGGCTCCAGGGCTGCACAGGTGAGGACAAAGCAAAAGGAGGCCAGAGATAAACAAGTCCTCACAGACCCATTGGATCCACTTGCTTCATTTCATAGATGGGAAAACTAAGGACTGGGGAGGGGAAAAGACTCGACCAAGGCTACACGCAGGGTGAGCTAATGGCCAAGTTGGGGGTAGGACTCGCAGCACAGTCTCTTTCTCCCACACGCCCCAGACTTAGTTAATGATAGGTCCTTGCTTCTGGACACTTCTTTGTACTTTGTCTATTACTATTTACTCATTATCTTGTGTCTTTCTGAAAACAATAATTCTTTAATATCATTACATATTCAGTCAGTGTTCAAATTTCTAATTGTTCTATGCCAAAAAGCATTTTTTTAACAATTGGATTAAATCAAGATCCAAATAAGATGCACTCAGTGTGATTGGTTGATGTCTCCTAAATCTCTTTTAATCCATAGGTTTCTCTCCCCTCTTTCGCTTTTTCTTTGTAATTTATTATTGAAGAAGGCAGAGCATATACCTTGTAGATTGTCCACAGTCTGTGTTTTGATGATTACAAGCCCATGATGTAGTTTAACATATTGCTCTGTCTTCTATAATTCCTGTAAATTGACAGTTGAGTCTAAAGGTTTGATCAGATTAAGATCAAAGCAGGTGTTGTGTTCTTCCATCAAAGGGACATAATGTCTAGTTGGCTTCCTTTTTGTGACATTAGCAGCTGTTGATGCCCAATGCCTGGATCCATTAATTCTCTGGGAGTTAAACATGGTGACATCCTAATTCTATAATTCCTTCTTCATTTAGTAACTGGTTTATTTCAATAAAGAGAAACTTCCCCTCCTCTACTATCGGTTACCTGGGCTATTATCTCATGAATTCTGTGAGAATTCTGGGTCGGTACAAGTGTACTCCATTTCTATATGAGCACAGAGGTCAGAGGGGTAAAGGGAACTGTAACCAGAAGAACTGTCCAGCTGAGCCCCCATCAACCCACAGAATTATAATAAATAATTAAATAGGAGTTGTCTTAAGGCCCTAAATCAGGCAGCAGCCCATGGGTGGCAAACCTGGGCTTAAGGACTCCTAGGTCTTTTTCTCCCTTCATAGGAGGACAGATCTGCACAGAATCTTAAACATCACCCAGTTCAGCCTTGTCAGGTTCAGATGGGGAAGTTGAGGAGGTGTAGTGACTTACGCAGACTTGCACACATAACCAAGGTCCTGGGCATAACCTTAAAGGAAACCCCTAAAAATTCCTGTGATCAGTTCCAGGGTCTTTGATGCCTGTGTCTGCCGTTCCTGCTCCACAGCCTGTGCTTGTACCCAGTGCACCGTCTCTCGACCTGGTCCTACTGTTGTGTCCCCAGTGCCCAAGATCAACACTTGATAAATAGTTGAATGAATACATGAATGAAGGTTCCATTGTTTTTACCTCTCCAGAACTGGCTGCTCGTGGACCTGACCACTGGGCAAGGTCCTGCAGGCATTGGTCCTGCTGTAGATGTCCAGAGAGCTGCCAGCCTGTCAGGCACAGGGCAGGAGCCACGGTAAGAGGATGAGAGAGAAGCGGGAAGGAGCAGGGTTCACTCTAAGAAAGCAACTGGAGCGGCAGACTGTACTCCACCCTGGCAAGAGGCAAATGCAGCAACACATAATCCTGCAGGGAGCATGGATGGGGGGCACCAGTAAGTGGCACTGAGATGGGGCGGGGACAGAACTCCAGGGCACAGGACGGGCAAGGCAGGGCCCTCAGCCTCATACTGGGCAGGTGACCAAGGCAGGAACTCAAGCCAAGGATCAAATCAGAAGCCATGAGGATTAGTTAGGATTAAGCTGAGTGGAGAGGAATGGAAAACCCCAGCTATCACTGGCGCAAACAGGGTAGAAGCTCATTTTCTTCTCACGTTAAGACACCCCAAGGGAGTCAGTCTACCACCAACAGGGTGCTCCATGGTACAAAGGAGATGAAAGAGAGAGAGGACCCAGGCTCCCCTGTCATCTTCAATCATAACTTTGCTCCTTGGACCAAAAAGGCTGCTGGGACTTTCCTTGCCCAAGCCTTTCCTTGCCATATTCCAGGTATCAAGAAAGAGTAGGGGAAGGAGAAGAGCAGTCTCCTTTTTTAGGGCATTTTCTAGAATTGTGCAGACTACTTCACTTAGATTCTATTGGCCAAAACTGAGTCACATAACTAGACCTAGCCACAAATGACAATGGGAAATACCGTCTTCATTTCACACATTCATGGGCCCAGCTAAAAATCAGAGAGTCAGTAAGTGAAGGTCAGAGAACACGTATCCAGTGACTCAAATTATGATACAAGGCAGAAGTCAGCAGGGGACTCACAGCTTAGGCCCAGGTGCTGGGCTGTAGCTGTTTCCATCCCTGCTGCCCTAGGTCCCAGGGCTTGGGCAGAGTGAGGTCATATGAGTGCAGTTGTGGGGAGGGAGGGGGTGTTGAGCCCAGCCACAGGGCCTGACGGTCCCTGAGTACCAGAGCAGCAGCAGTGGACCTTTTACAGCTAAGCATAGCATGAGCCCTGGAAGAAGTGTCTGCTCACTGTCAAGGACAGGCACAGACTCAAAGGCCAACAACTGCCTGATGCCGTGAAAAGCGTCCTTAAGATGATGAATCCGGGGCCACAGACCGCCTTTTCCCAGGAGGCAGTGACGTGGCTGAGGACAACTGCCTTTTGTTCTTTACTTAAAAAAATAATTAAAACAATTTTACCATAGAATAACATGTATGTAGAAAAGCACACAAATCATAAGTGTTCAGCTTAATGACTTTCACAAATAAATGAACAACCCAAGTACCCAGCACCCAGATCAAGAAGTAGAACATTACCACAACCGCAGAAGGCCCTGAGTGTCCCCTTCTGGTGGCTCTCCACCCACTCGCCCTCCTCCCACCTCCACCCTTCCCACCCCGCACCCTCCAATGCCCACCCTACCACCAGCATTTAAAAATCTTTCTAGGCAATTCCATAGTCAATGTTGAGAATCACTGCTTTTGTAAAAACAGTTATCTAACTTGGCCGCACATGAGAATCCACTGGGATAGAAAAGGCAACAGAGACAGCTAGAAGGCAGTGTGGCAGAGTGGAGAAACCTGGGGCCCAGACAGGCCTGCCAGTTATCAGCTGTGTGACCATGACTGAGTCCCTCCACCTCTCTGAGCCTCACCTGTGAAAAGGGAATAGTATCATCCCATGCCCAGCAGAGTCAAGGCTGAGAGATAGAGGGTGTTAAGCCCAGGCACACGTGGGGTCCATATATGGCAGCTACAATTGTCATTTTTATTAAAGGTGAGCAACCCCAGGAAGACTGAAAGCCCTTCTTTCTTTATGCAGATGGGACCCAATCTGGGGATGGTGGATACAGACTATGTTGATAAGAGGGTCAACAGGTTGTGCTGATGAGAAGCTGGGGTCTTTCTAGGGAGCCCAGGAAAATTCCACGGGCAGCAGAGATTCCCAGCCAAAGCCAATGAGAGGTGGCCACTGGCTAGCACAGCTGCAACAGCACTGGGGACCAGCAGCTGTGGATGAACTTGGGCAAAACCAATCCTTCTCCTTCAGCAAGACAAGCAAGGAGCTGACGGGCTGCAGGCTCTGACTCTGAGATTTACCGATGGAGGAAGAAGCAAACTGCATCCAGCGCCTACTTTGTGCCGGATGCTGCACGTTCATGCCTTTAATCTTGTGAGGCGGGCAAACCCATCCCATCCTCCCCTGGAGGAGCCTGAGGCTTACAGGCAGGAGCACCTGCCTAACTCACAGAACCCAGGTGTCGCCAGGAGGCTGGGACCTGCCTCTCGGTTGGGCTGCAGTGGCGGCACCCCTAGGGATGTTCTGTGTTCGCAGATGACCTGCAGACACCTTGTTTGATTAGATGCTCATTTCTGTCTTTTTTCCTGAAATGAAAAGTATACAACTTTTTAAGATGATGACTTTATCTTTTTTTGTACTTATTACAAGACATAATGTTTACTTTAGAACATAGAGGAAATACAGATAATCAAAAGAAAAATATCAAAGTCTCTCATAGCCCCATCCTACAGAGATGAGCACATCAATATTTCACACCTATTGTTCATCTATGTGAGTCTGTGTGTGTGCGTGTGTGTGTGTGCACACACAGGTAGAAATTTACCAGAAAGGAGTCATAGGGTATACTCTGTTAGATTATTAGCTTCTCTTCACTTAACAATAAAGTTGACCTTGAACCACACAGGTTTCAACTGCACGGGTCCCCTTATAGCAGACTTTTTCCAATACAAGGCAGGTTCCATATTCGCAGATATGGAGGACCAACTCTGGGACTTTAGCATCTGCGGATTTTGGTATCCAAGGCAGGTCCTGGAACCAATTCCCTTTGGATATCAAGGAATGACTGCATATAGTGGCCATATTTCTATGTTCTCCAACAGTGGCTCTCATTAGAACCCCCCAGGAAAGCTTAACAAATATTCACGTCTGGGTTCCACCCCCAGGCCGATATAATGGGCCTGGGATGGGGTTGGTCTATGGGACTTTTAAGACTCCCCAGGTGGTTCCAATGTGTGGCCAAGCTGGAGGGCCCCTGTGCCACAGAATCATTTTCCCATGGTGGCCTTGCATTCTTTTTGCTGAAGGGATGCACTGTAATTTGACCAACCCCCCCCCCCTTTTTTTTTTCCGGTCCGCGGGCCTCTCCGTTGCGGAGCACAGGCTCCGGACGCGCAGGCTCAGCGGCCATAGCTCACGGGCCCAGCCGCTCCGCGGCACGTGGGATGCTTCCGGACCGGGGCACGAACCCGCGTCCCCTGCATCCGCAGGTGGACTCTCAACCACTGCGCCACCAGGGAAGCCCGATCAACCCCCTTTTCTTGGACATTTAATTTGGTTCCATTTTTTCATCATTATAAACCTTGTAGAAGGTTCTTCAAGTTCTTCCCATTGCACATGTTCATCATGGCTTTCAGAAACATTGATAGTATGATCATTTTCTTCCTTTTTTTTCTTCCAGCCTTCCTGAGATATAATTGACATACAGCACTGCATAAGTTTAAGGTGTACAGCATAAAGATCTGACTTACATACATCATGAAATGATTACCACAATAAGTTTAGTGAACATCCATTGTCTCATATAGATACAAAATAAAAGAAAAAAAATATTTTTCCCTGTGATGAGAACTCTTGGACTCTACCCTCTTAACAACTTTCATGTATAACATACAGCAGTGTTAATTATATTTATCATGTTGTACATTACATCCTTAGTACTTTTTTATCTCGTAACTGGAAGTTTGCACCTTTTCACCACCTTCATCCAATTCCCTCTCCCCCCACCCGTAGGTGATTTTATTCTTTTCATATATATATATATTTATTTATTTATTTATTTATTTATTTATTTATTTATTTATTTGGCTGCGCCGGGTCTTAGTTGCAGCATGCAGCATCTTCATTGCCACGTATGGGATCTTTATTACGGCATGCAAACCCTTAGTTGCCAGCGTGTGGATCTAGTTCCCTGACCAGGGTTGGAACCCGGGCCCCCTGCGTTGGTAGCGCGGAGTCTTAGCCACTGGACCACCAGGGAAGTCCCTGGTGACTTTATTCTTGATTTAAGAACTTTGGCAAAGAGGCTTACGGAATGGTATCAGGTGAATTAGATACGACTCCTCTGTATAAGTGAAAGTCAGCTTGAGGTAGCTTAAGCTATAGAGAGGGCTTATGACCAAACTATGGGAGATTTCAGCGTTCTGAATGCTGCGACTTTCTCTCACACCCTTTAAGCTGTTGCCAGCTCCTGGCAACCACTAATCTGCATTTTTGTTTCTATGGATTTACCGACTCTGGATATTTCATACAAATGAAATCATACAGTATGTGACCTTTTGTGTCCAGCTGCTTGTACTTAGCCTAAAGTTTTTGAGGTTCATCCACGTGGCAGCATGTATCAGTCCTTCGTTCCTTTTTATGAATAATATCCCATTTGAATGGCTAGACCACGTTTTGTTTGTCCATTCATCTGTGGATGGACATTTGGCCGTTTCCACCTTTCAGCTACTATGCATAGTGCTGCTGTGAACACGCATGTATGTGTATTTGTACATTTCCAACTCTTTGGGAATGTACACCTGCGAGTGGAATTGCTCATCTTTACCTTTTGTCTGGTCAATCGCAGTAGCATCCAGAGTGATCTCTACATGGTTGCAAGGGTGATCATTTTCCTTTCTCAAAAACATTATTTCTCTTCTTATAAGAGCTATACACGTTCATTGTCAAATTTTTTAAAAATACAGAGGAGAGTTTGTTTTCTTTTTTAATCCAGGGGAATGTAAATGCTTCCCCGCTGACTTCCCCCGCCCACCCTGTAGACTTCTCTTTTGTCACTCCTCCGCACTGCTGCCCCACCCCTGGGTCCCTGTGACTCCAGCCCTATGCTTCCCCAGTCTTCAGAGCCACAGCAGATGCTGCTTCCTCTGCGGATTGCTCTTCCTGCCCTTGTCTGCATTTTCCTGTTTACCTTTTCTGACTCAGCACTCCTGTCACTGTTCCCCCAGCACATCACACAGACATGTAAATGGCCAAGATCACTGTGCCCGGACAGTGAGAAAGGGAGGCTGACCCACTTGGGATGCTGTGGGGTTCTTCTGCTTGACCCCAAAGCAGCGCTGGTCCTAGCCCTCTCCTCTCCGCAGTTTCCGATATTCCCCACAGCGTCTGAGCTAAACAGGGAACCACCAGCTTCCCTGAGCCTAGTCATCAGGGGTTGGCATTTTGCTACATTCCCCTGTTGTGACGACTGGCAGTGAGACTGGTGCCAAATGGGCAACCCAGAAGGATATTTCTCTTCCTTTTTCCTTCCTCCAGCCTTGTTCTTTCGGCTCGAGGAGCCAGTTGCTTTGGGGTCTAATTACACGCTGCCGTTGGAAGTGCATGTCAGAGCTGGAAGGGAAGAACCTCATTATAAATAATCACCGCCAGCATTTATTGAACACTTACTCTGTGCCAGGCCCTGTGCCAGGCCCGCTTCCAGGCATTACCTCATTTACCCTTCCCAACAATTCTAGGAGGCAGAAACCATTTATCACCCCTGTTCTGCAGGGAAGGAAACAGAGGCTTTGGGGAGGTTACAGGGCATTTCCCTAACTGTGCTGAGTGGTGCACAGGGGCAAAAAATATTAGTAGGTGGGTAGGGAAAAAGAATCCCATTGTTACACACCGCATCCTGCAACCCCACCCCCCCACCCCCCGGGAAATTCACAATGCACATCAACATACTAAAGGCCCTGAGAAGTCCTGTAGTAAAGAAATCTGTTAAGGTCAGTGCCACTTCTGTACAGACCTCACAGGACTGCTGATCCAGAAAGCACAGTTTGGGTAATGAAGATATTAACCATGCTTCTCATCTTATATATGGGGTAAGGGAGGCCCAAGTAGTGGTTTAGGTGCGCACCAGGCACAGATCTTGGGCCCAATGCTCTCTGCACATCCCCTCCCCCACCTTCCAGGAAACAGAGGGTGGAGGAAGGCAAACCATGATCCAAATGGCCCACTCCCTGTTTTTATAAATAAAGTTTTATTGAAGATGATCTGTTTCAGCTCCCTTGATTTATGGATGAGCCAATCAAGGCCCAGAGAGGATGGGTGACTTGTCAAAGGGCACATAGCCAATTAGGGGCAGAGGCAGAAATAGAGTCCAGATCTCCAAAATCCAGGTATTCTCTGAAACACAAATCAGACAGGCGGTAGGAGGTGGCGTGTGAAGTTCCTGATACCTGTGATACCTGCTCTCAAGTTCTCCACTGCACAGTACTTACACAGGTACTGCCCCCTTTCTGCTACGGCACAGACACCCCTGAGGCATTTCTCCTGATGCTTTGGGCAAAGGCATCCTGGTGTGAACAGTGGCGCTCCTCTGCTCTCCACCTTGGACGGGTGAACAGAGCAGGGGCCAGCCTCGAAGTCTCTCGAGGAGGCGCAAAAGCGAAACAGGGCAATCTGTGTTTATTTAAATTCTGTACCAGATGCAGGAAATCATTAACTTCCCCTCTGCCAATGTAAAACGTGAGATCATTTGGACAGGACCTGGGCCGAAGGCAACCTTTGCCTGCTCCACGAGGAGTTTGCCAAACAAACTAAGGGCATAAACAGGAGGCTCAGGGCAGCTGTTTGAAACCACTTCAGAAAATGAATTCCTTTCAAGGGCTTTTGGGCTTCCCTGAAGTGCACTGTTGTACAATGGTCATCTATTGACATTTTGTGTGTGTGTGTTTGTGTGTGTACAGTTGAATACGTAAGTAAAATCATTCTCACCTCTTGATTAAAATGGTTCATGCGTAGAACACTTTGTTAACCTTTTTAGAAATGTGAACAATTTAAAATACCTTCAGATGTAAACATTTCGGTTCAGATAGGTCCATCCGGCAACTGATACTAATTGGGGATGTTTTATTAGTCTCTGAATCTACGGGTGGAATCGTCTTACCAACCCCGGATGGCCAAGGCATGGTGGACAGCTAGAGGTTCATCTAGAAACAGCTGCGGGGACAACGGTGGCCTCTGGGTGGAGGTTCTTCCTGGGGCAGCCAGACTGCCCAGACGGCCTTTCCAGAGCTGGGAGATGCAGGCTTGTCACTGAGGTGGAGGGTAAAAATAGTCCTGTGTGGGTGGCCGCTGGGCCCAGAGGCTCTGGCTTCCTCTTTCTAGAGCGGGAAGGCAGCCCAGTTGACAGGCACCTTCTTAGGCTCCTGAGGCCCCTCCCAAGCCCTGGGGCCTGGGGGGAGGGTGGTCTTTCTCTAACAGCGAAACACTCCCCTCCCCCCTCCCCCTCCCCCCCAAAGCACAAAGAACGTGCTGGAACAAACTTGGGCTGGGTTATAAGGTAGCTAAGGGCTGAAATTCTGGCTGTGCCAGGTACCAGCTCTGTGACCTCAGGCAAGATTTTTCTCCTTTCGGAGCCTCCATTTTCTCATCTGTCAAATGGGGCTTCTGACTTCTCTCTGCAAGGCTCGCTGTGAAGATTAAGTAACAATGACAGCTGACATGTTCTACTCTGCAACCTCACTCTTCTGCCCCTCCCCCTTCCACTGGTTGCTCACCTTCCAGCACATTCTTCAAGAGTTGCTCTAAGGCAAGCCAGCTGCATGTCATGAGGACTTCAAGCAGCCCTACGGAAGGTCTCCAGGGCCAGGAACTGAGGCTTCCAGACAATAGCTCTGCTGGGGAGTCCTGTTAGAAGCTGATCCCCTACCCCCAGTGGAACCTTCATGTGACTGTGGCCCTGGCCAACCCCTTGACTGCAGCCTCATGAGAGACCCTGAGCCAGAACAACCCAGCTAAGCTGCTTCCAGTTTCCTGGCCCTCAGAAGCTATGTGAGCTAATAAATATTTGCTAAATTTGGGGGTGATTTGTGATGCAGAGATAAGTAATGTACTTCTCTTTCAGGGATATTATACGAATTAAGAGTTAATGCAGGGACTTCCCTGGTAGTCCTGTGGTTAGAACTCTGCACTTTCACTGCCGAGGGCAAGGGTTCAAATCCCTGGTCAGGAAACTAAGATCCCACAAGCCACTCAGGTGGCCCCCTCAAAAAAAAAAAAAAAAAAAGCAGTTAATGCAATCAAATAGCAACCGGACTTGCTGGGACCAGTGACTCCAGAAAGGGCAGAAGGGAAAAGCAGAAGGAGGGAGCACCTGGCTGAATCCAGGCCAGGCAGGTCTCCCACTCCTGAACTCTGGGAAGGAGTCTGAGAGACTGAATATACAACGGCCAGACCGTATATAAAAATAGTGCTCTGGGGCTTCCCTGGTGGCGCAGTGGTTGAGAGTCCGCCTGCCGATGCAGGGGACGGGGGTTCGTGCCCCGGTCCGGGAGGATCCCACATGCCGCGGAGCGGCTGGGCCCGTGAGCCATGGCCGCTGAGCCTGCGCATCCGGAGCCTGTGTTCCGCAACGGGAGAGGCCACAGCAGTAAGAGGCCTGCGTACCAAAGGGGAAAAAAAAAAATAGTGCTCTTACCCACTACCTATAGCAACAGCCCAGGAAGCCGAACCACAACCCCTGTAGCAACCAGCCCCAAACATCCAGGCCTTGATCAATAACAAGCTTCCCTAATTTTGCCCCCGCTTTCAACACAGTACAAATTGGAGAAAGTTAAATATGCTCCCCTAACCAATCACATGGGCTGCCGCTCGTCTAGTCATCCCACCTATAGCTTTTCTATGCCAGCAGCCTCCAATCGGGGCACACCTGAAGCCGGCCCTTTTTGCTGCTACAAAGCTTTCCCGCTCCTCTATCTGCCTTTGTGTCTCTGCCAAACTCAAGTAATGGTGGCTGACTCCCCTACTGTAGTAAGCTGTGAATGAATAGCCTTTGCTTGTTCATTTGGGTGGTCTTTGTTTACTTCCACAAGCCCAAGTTTCTCTCTCTCCCTTCCTGCTCCCAGGTCACAGACAACATCTTCCTCTCCTGCCACGTAACCAGAGAAAGCTGCCCAGGGATGATGGAAGAAAGGGGACAGTTATAATTAAGAGTGTAGCTTTGGATGTAGTATTGATATATCTATATCTATACCTATATCTATCTCTATACACACACACACACACACACACACTGGAATATTACCCAACCATCAAAAAGAATAAAATAATGACATTAGCAGCAACATGGATGGACCTAGAGATTACCATACTAAGCAAAGTAAGTCAGAAAGAGAAAGAAAAATACCTCGTGATATCACTTATATGTGGAATCTAAAATACGATACAAACCAACATATCTACAAAACAAAAACAGACTCACAGACCTAGAGACCAGAATTGTGGTTGCCAAGGGAGGGGTTGGTAGGGGAGGGAAGGACTGGGAGTGTGGGATTAGCAGATGTAAACTATTATATACAGGATGGATAAACAACAAGGTCCTACCGTATAGCACAGGGAACTACATTCAATATTCTGTGACAAACTATAATGGAAAAGAATATGAAAAAATATATATGTACAACTGAGTCACTTTGCAGTACAGCAGAAATTAACACAACATTGTAAATCAACCATATTTCAATAAATTTTTTAAAAAAAGAGTGTAGCTTTGGAACAGGACAGATCTCGGCTCAAATTCTGGCTCTGATGCTTAACTAGCTGTGTGGTCTTAAGTAAGTCAAATAACCACTCTGAGTCTCTGTTTCCTCATGTCAAGGGGACATCCACTGTAAGAATTCAGTGAGGTAATATATTTAATGCACTGAGCATATAATAGGTGCTTAATAAAGGAAAGGCCAACCATGAGCCTCCTCACAGCCTCTTGCTGGAGTAGGCAGGCCCCTGTACCCCACCTTTACTCACCCTCCCCAACCTTTCTGTGCAGCAGACAGCTTGACTGACCTCAGCTGGATGGGGTCAAAGCCATGGGCTCCAAGTCCAGGGTATATCAAAGGTCAGGGGTTGGTCTCAGGAAAAGGATGGACAAAAGACATAAAAGCATTTCTCTAAAGAAACCCAGCTGGTCAAAAGCAGAGGACAAAATGTCTAGGCCAGATACCTGTTCTCATCCTGTTCTATCATGGCTCTGAGGGGTGGTCAGGAAAGGGAGACTCCTGCCCAGAAAACTCTGAGTGCCCTTGTGCCAGGCTGCTTTCTTAAGACTGAGGAGGTGAGCTGGGTCTTTCCCTAATCTCTCCTGTGTGTGTGTGTGTGTGTGTGTGTGTGCATACATGTTAGTTTCTTCATCTTTAAAATGAGAAATTTAATAGCTTCGCAGGACACACACACACACACAAATTAGTGTTCTACTAATAGTGAGGGGGTGGCTTTGGGATGCTCATGTGCTGGAGGCATCCTGAATCCCCTTCCTCCAATTTGCCAAGCCCTTTCTTTCCATCCACTTATCTCTCCTCCCACTGCCACCACTGGAATCCAAGTCTCCAGCCAGCCATCTTTTGCCTGGACTATTGCAAAAAGTCCTGAATGCTTTCCTTCTTTCCTTTGATTCAACAATCAAAGAATACAAGGGTGAGAAACCATCCACTAGCCCCTAAATTCACACGATGATTTTTAAATATTGACAATAAACAGGACTGGGGGCAGTATGCTCTTTCTCCACAGGGCTGGTGTGTAAACTGGTACATTTCTCAAGGGCAATTTGGTTAGATGTGATTTACTGATTCTGCAGGTCCATTTTTCAAAATATAATAGAAATAAAAAATGACAGTTTCTGGGCTTCCCTGGTGGCGCAGTGGTTGAGAGTCCGCCTGCCGATGCAGGGGACGCGGGTTCGTGACCCGGTCCGGGAAGATCCCACGTGCCGCGGAGCGGCTGGGCCCGTGAGCCATGGTCGCTGAGCCTGCGCGTCTGGACGGAGCCTGTGCTCCGCAACGGGAGAGGCCACACCAGTGAGAGGCCCGCGTACCACAAAAAAATAAAAAAATAAATAAATAAAATTACAGTTTCTCTACCAAGATTTCATTACAAGTTTCTTTATGGTAATCTTGTTTCTGACAAAAGAAAGAAAGAAAGAAAGAAAGAGAGAAAGAGAAAGAGAGAAAGAGAGGAAGGAAGGAAGGAAGGAAAGAAAGAAAGAAGGGAAGGAATGGGAGGAAGGAAGGGAGGCAGAAAGAGAAAGAAAGGGAGAGAAACAAGTCAAATATCCAAAAACAGAGAATTTGGTTAAATAAATTGTAGCAGTCTGTACTTTGACTACAATATACAATTCCTTCACTAAAAATGATGCTGCAGACCAGTAATTCTCAAAGTGCATCTAGGAGGCGCAGCAAGAGCATTTATTTGAAATGCACAGGCTTACTGATTCAGAAACTCTGGGCTGAGCCCGGGAATCTGGGTTTTAACAAGCCCCCTGGGCAATTCAGAACCACTGTTGTAGGTGAATATTTATCATTACCAAAGGATAAACTGTTAAATGACAAAGGGTTACAAAACAGCATGTATGAACAGTGCGTCCCTATTCTGAATACATATATAAAGACACACATAGAAAAAGGACAGGAAGATTTTGTACCAAGGCGGTGACATGGACACTCTCTGGGTGGTAGGATTACGAGCTTTTAGATTTTTTTGTGTTTTGCTAATCGGTAATTTCTAACAAGTTTACAATGACGTGTATTTGTGAAAAGGAATGGAGAAGGGAAAAATGCAATAACAATTTTAAATTAAGAAAATGTCAAACGGGGAGGGCTGGGGGCGAGGTGGGAAGGAGGCAGAGAGTACTCCTCACCTTGATGGTGGGAGCGAGGCTGGGAGGACCTGGGTGGGAGCGGCGGGGCACGGCCGGCCACCCAGGGCCATTGCCCAGTGACGAGGGGAGAGAGGAGAGGGAAGGCAACGCTGGGGCGAGGGGAGGGGTCTCTGCAACACCTCTGACATCTGGGAAGGCTTGCTGCGACTTCAGTAAAGAGCGGAGAAGAGACTTAGGGCAGACTTCAAGAAGAACTTAACTGCTAAGAGCACCAAATCCCAGAAGAGGTTCCTTGGGAGATTTTTCCCGGCTGGAACCAAGGCTGCCCCGAGGGTGTCGAGCTTCGCCGACCGAGGGCGGGGCTGCCCTGATCTCCCGATCCCTTCCAGCCTTGGGACACTAGGGGAGCTGCGATCGCTGCGGGATTCCCGCCCCCCAAGGACGCTGCAGGGCCTGGGGCGGGGGGGGGGGGGGGGGGGGGGAGGGGGGGGGGGGGGCCGTTGCGAGGGGGGGGGCGGCGGGGAGTGCGAGGAGCGCAGTCGGTGCCGCGAGGCGCGCTCGGCTCTGCCGCTCCAGCTCCCGCAAAGCCTGTTGCTGCCTTCTCCCGGCCGCCGCTTCCCGCCAGGTGCCCAGGGGCCGGCGGCCCGAGGGGTGCGGCGCGCGGGCAGCCCCCCGCCCTCTTGCTCTCCACGCACACAGGTGGACCCGAGCGTCTCCGAGAGCGCGGACGCCGGAGAGCCTCCCGGTGTGCCCCGGACCGCGCGCCAAGACCCCGGGCGCCGAGCGGCGATGAACGCGACCTTCCTGAACCACAGCGGCCTGGAAGCGGCGGGTGGCTTGGGCGGCGGCGGCGGCGGCGGGGCCGCCGTGGGAAATCGCAGCCACGGGCTGGGCACGTGGCTGGGCTGCTGCCCCGGGGGCGCGCCGCTGTCCGCCAGTGACGGGGTCCCCGCGGGGCTGGCTCCGGATGAGCGCAGCCTGTGGGTGTCGCGCGTGGCGCAGATTGCCGTGCTCTGCGTGTTGTCGCTCACCGTGGTCTTCGGCGTTTTCTTCCTGGGCTGCAACCTGCTCATCAAGTCGGAGAGCATGATTAACTTTCTGATGCAGGAGCGCCGGCCTTCCAAGGACGTGGGCGCTGCCATTCTGGGGCTGTACTGAGCGCCGCCTCGGCCCGCCCTCGGCAGCTTGGCTGGAAGAAGACGGAGAAGGGAGCCCAGGACCCTGGTTCCCCCTCCCCGGGCTCTGCCGCCGCCTCTCGGCGGGCAGCGCGAGGGGCAGCGACGTGCCTCCGGGCGCCCGGGCCCGGGCCACTGCGGGACCTTAGGCGGCGGCGCGGGAAGGGACTTCCACACCCGACTCGGTCCTGCGTGCGGTCCAGCGTTGGGGGGTGGGAGGGTAGAGGATGGGGGTTCTTAACTGTTACTTTGAAAGGAAGTTCTGGGCAGGGTGGGAGAGGTTGTGGGATGCACTTGGGGCTGAGGTCACCGGCGTGGGAACTTTGTGTGTACGTAGGTGGGGTGGAGTGGGCGCGAGTTCCGAGCAGCGTGCGGGGGGGCGCCGCTGTTGACGAATCCGAGTCACTGAGCTTGTTGGCTTGATTTCGCATTTGAGAAGAAATCTTGCAATAAAGCTACAGCCGTCGGGCTCCCCGCGGCTTCCGCCCGCACTCCTGTGGGATGTGTGTGTATGGTGGGGGTGGGGGTGGGCGGGGGTGGGCCGTGTGTAGCCTACTAGCAAGTACTTTAGGCAGGTCACAGGACGCCAGGCCTCAGGACTGGGCAGCTGTCGGGGCTGGTCGCGGGCTTCTGAGACCCACTCGGAAGCTGCAGCCGGGGAGGAAAAAAGGTCCTGTTTTCTACGCGGACAGCCAGGGAGGCAGGTCCTGCAGGCTGGCGGGATAGCTGGTTAGATCAATTAAATCCCTGGAAAATTTGAATCTATTCCGTGAGATGGAAAAAAAAAATCAGTTACTTGAGTCCAAAACGGAGAAAATAGCAAAAATAATACATCAGGACAGTGGGCAAATAAAATTCAATTAATGTGTGGGCAGCAGTCTAGATCGAGGGAAATTTTAATTATAGGGCCCAAAGCCCCATGTAAGGGCTTGCTTGACGCTACCCTTGTAGAGGGTAGGTGAGCAGATTCTGAAGATGTGCCCTTGCAGCATGGGGAGGAGAGTTTGGGTGGGTGGAATGTATGCTTGGGAGAGGGCTTTGTGGTTTGAAGGACCCAGGATGTTTAAAATGGAGCAAATGACCTCCAATGTAGCTGTGTTCAGGGAATTTGGAAGCTCCCATTATGAGATGCCCCCTGCTTCCCAGAACCCTGGCACCTCTTATAGGTGCAGAATTTCCTTAAAGCCGTGTTAAGCAGTTAGAACCTTGGCACTCACAGCCAAGGGGGAGTGTGAGTGGCTCTGCTCTCTGCAAGTGTCTGGTCTGGGGAAGAACTGAAACTGGGGGGTGGGGGACAGGAGGAGAGAAAGCTGGTCTTTGTAGCTTGTGTATATCCCCCTTAGCCCTAGTGCCAACCCCACTCAGGCACCCTGGTGCTTGGAAGATTTGGGGGGAGGGCTCTAGTGGATTTCTCCCCCTCTTCTCTCTTTTGCCATGGGTGGAAGTGAAGGTGAATGAGAAGGAAGGTGGCTGAAGCCTTACTTGGCTTTGGGAAGAGAAGTATACTTCTCTTGTATGAGCGCCATCTCATGTCTCCAACACTAGTTCCCTACGAGGTTTGCGAGGGGGTGCACAGCATCTCAACAAAAGCATAGATGGTCACTGACTATGTTTTTGTTTTTGTTTTTGCGATACGCGGGCCTCTCACTGTTGTGGCCTCTCCCGTTGTGGAGCACAGGCTCCGGACGCGCAGGCTCAGCGGCCATGGCTCACGGGCCCAGCCACTCCGCGGCCTGTGGGATCTTCCCGGACCGGGGCACGAACCCGTGTCCCCTGCATCGGCAGGTGGACTCTCAACCACTGCGCCACCAGGGAAGCCCATGATGGTCACTGATTATGAAGGATTCAGAATCCTCCTGGCTCCTGAGCCCTCCTGTGTAACCAGGATCATCATCATTAGGGACTTCCCTGGTGATCCAGTGGTTAAGACTCCGTGCTGCCAATGCAGGGGGGGCCCGGGTTCCATCCCTGGTCGGGGAACTAGATCCCACATGCATGCCGCAACTAAAAGAGCCCGCGTGCGGCAACTAAGACCCGGTGGAACCAAATAAATTAATAAATAAATATTAAAAAAAAAAAAAGAATCATCATCATTAGGATGTGTCATCTTCCCACCCACACCCACCCCACCACCCCAATCTCAGACCTGGGAGAGTTCATCCAGTTAGGCCAGTCCAGTAAAGGATAGGGGCCAGAAACTACTGCAGAGTTAAACCCACAATGTGAAGAATGCTCTGTTGATGGTTTGGGTAAGTAGCCCAGCTTGATCTGGTGAGAGCAGCCTTGAACAACTGGGGCAACCTGGGGATCTGGCTCTGTGTAGCACAGCTGTCTGGAGCCCGGCTGACCCGATGGCCTGAAGAATGGAGGTCAGAGAGCCGCAGGTGTTCACGTAAAACCCAAATGACAGGAAAAATGGGAGTTTTGGCAGGGACACAGCTTAGACACTGTCTTCTGGCTGACCAAGTTGGAGCAAACACTACGAGAACTTCCCTCTAATAAAATGGATCTGCAACTGGGGCAAGAGAAGGGGATTCAAGAGTTAAGTTTCCTGAATTTGCTGAAAAAGGAAAAGCCTTAATGGGGAAGCTTTGCAGGATTTTCTCACTGTAAAGAAGAAAAAGGACAATGAAGACATGTACTAACATGTGTGTTTGTGCACTCCATCCCATGACTGGCACACCCATGTGGACAAGTATGCACACACAGGCAGGTGCACACAAAGCCAGGCTCAAGCCCCAAACAGGAAACTAGCAAGTGTGAGTGGGGTCCAGGGAAGGGTGGAGGGTGACATCTCTTCTGCAGTCCATCTTAGTTCTTTTGAAGCCCTGATGTCCTGCAATGTGTTTACAGAGCTCTCTTATATAAACCTCAGGGGTGGGCACCCTTAGTTACCAAAGAGCGAGCGCACGAAGCATAGTGCTTCAGGGGAAAGGCAGGACTAGATCAGAGTCCTGAGCCTGGGGCATCGGGCACTGGACCAAGAAAGAGCCTGGTTCTCCAATGCCCTCTCCTCACTCCCCACCCCTGTGCAGGGAGAGATCTTCCAACAAGGGCTGCCCAAGATTCAGGGGCCAAATCTCTGGAGGTCCTGGGTTCAGAAGAGAAGTCCTGGACGCTGGTCTTTGAAATCCTAGCCACCCTGCTTCCTGGCTCTGTGACTGGGGAAGTAACTCAATCTCTCTGAGCCTTAGTTTCCTCATCTATAGAATGGAAGCCATAGTAGCCACGGCTCCCATGAGACGATGAGTATAAAGTAGCCGACACAGTGCCTGGCATGTGATAAACAGCCAATAAAGACAATGATTATGATTATCATTATTTTTGTTTAAGGTGTGAACTCTTCCCCAGCAAGATATATTTGGTTCTCTGAAAAGGGATCTTGGACAGAAAAATAGTAACTCGTATTTGCAAAGCATTTTGTAGGTTTCAAAGCACTCTCATAATCAGGACAAAAATAATGTATCGTGTGTCTAATGAGCGGAGCACTGAGCTCCCACCTTGCTGAGGAAGGTTTCATTACTGCTCCCATTTTACAGGTGAGGTAACTGAGGCTCTAAGAGGTTGTCTGAGGTCACCCAGCCAGGAAGGGGCAGAGCTAGGATTCAGCCCTGCCTGTGACTCCAGCCTTCCCTCCATATGCTCTTGTTTGCTGTCCACAACAGCTCGGTGAGTAAGAGCACACACTCTCCCATGAGCCTGTTTATAGGAGAGGAAACTAAGTTTCCATTTAACGGACTTGCCCCTGTTCATCCTTTCAATGAGTGTCTACTGGGAATCTCCTGTGGGCCAGGTACCGTGCAGGCACTGGGGTGAGCAAGGCGATAGCAGAACTGGAGTCTAGCCCGGCCTGCAGCCCCGGGTACTTGCACTGCTCCTCAGGACCACTAGCCTTCGGGTATTGAGGGTCTCAGGGACTAGGTCAAACCCTCTGCTTCCCTTCCTCTGAGTCAGGGATGGAATATCTGGGGTCAGTTGTGCTCTCACTAGCAAGAGGTCCTCTGGAATGGGGGACACTAGGAAGGGCTTACATCACAACATCCACTTACTTTCCCACTTGTTTGTCTGAATCCAGTTCACACAGAGCCATGCTGGTCTGGCTTCTGGGAGTCGCTCTGCCCAAACTCTCCCTAGACCCCAACTCAGCAGCAGACCAAGAGCAGCCTGGAGTGTTAGGGGAGGTTTAGAAGGGACAGTGAAGCCTGACAAGTGGTGGGCACAGACAAAAAATGGCCACATCCAGCATTCCAATGTTGGGGGAAGGGTGTGTGTGTGGGAGGGTGGGGGGGTGGGTATGTGTGTGTCACACTTTTTTTTTGGCGGTACGTGGGCCTCTCACTGTTGTGGCCTCTCACAGGCTCCGGACGCGCAGGCTCAGCGGCCATGGCTCACGGGCCCAACCGCTCCGCGGCATGTGGGATCCTCCCGGACTGGGGCACGAACCCATGTCCCCTGCATCGGCAGGCGGACTCTCAACCACTGCGCCACCAGGGAAGCCCTGGGTCACACATTTTATACCAGGGAATTTGGTGGGATCTCTGAGTAGCATTCCTTGAGTGCCGCCCACGATCCTCTCTTGCCAATCAAGATCTTACCAGGTACGTAGGATGTCCAGATCCCCGAACCCAGCTCAGGGCAGGCCAAACCAGGCAAGTGTCCAGGTCTCTGAGATGGCAGCTGGGGCGGGGGTGTGGGGTCCCTACCCTGAGGCAGCATCGCTTACCCCTGCAGCTCTACGGTGTGACAGAGCTCCATCACTACACTACCCTCGAGGACCAGAACTGTCTCCTCTGTGTGTGTGTTTTCTGTGGTGCCGAGCATGACGCTTTATTCTGTTTAGGAACATCACAAAACTTGGTTGAATTGAAGACACAGCCTCTGCTTTCAAGGGGCGTCATGCATCATAGCGATCAGAGACGTGTCATGAAATAAACAAAACACAAGGAGGGTAAGTGTTCACTTCAGTCAGATGCAAATACAATTCCATGGTAATGACTCCCTTTTTAGGTGCTAATATTGCCATTTAGAGAAGATCTTCCACATGCCAGGAATGGTGTGAAGCACTTTTCATATTTTATCTCATAATCCTTTCTATTTTTTTCATAACCCAGATCTAATAATTCCTGCAAGGCAGAGACTGTTCTCATCTCCACTGAAGAGAACAAGGCTCAGACTGTTAGGTCATTCCTCTGAAACCACAGTTAAGGATCAATAGAACCAGAGTCCACATTCAAGTCTACCTGAGTTCAAAAGATATTTGGAAAGTGAAGAGCTGGCACATTTTATGATTTTGATTGAAATTTTGAAATTACGCCATGCCTTGATTTTTCTGTTTCATTGTTCAGGATGTGGGGATATTTTGGGGAGCACTTCTCACTTTTCTTTGTTGCAGAATGTGATGGTGACTCCTTAGTCATGAAATAGTACCACTACTGATGATGAAGATGTTGGTGATGATGCAGAGAAATTAACGACTCACCACCATCATTAAACAGACTATAAGTTGACAAGAAAAGTTACCCAAAACACTAGAAGTAGAGAGGGAAAGAGAGGGTTATGTCGAGATGGTTGACTATATACTCACTCCATCCAGCCCTGAGTCATTATAAACACTGGGACAGATACTAAAGAAAATCTATAGCATTGCAGGAAAACATAAGGGGTGCCCTCAGTGGACTAGAAACCATGAAGATATCCTGGAAAATAGGTGTCAGATTAGGTCAGGTCGGAAGGGGTACTCACAGCTCACAGATCAGGAAAGCAAGGTCTGCCACAAAAGATGGGAACTGTTCCAGCGTGCGCCAAACTGGGGTGCGTGGGCAAGGGAAGCAGGTGGAGTCACTCCCGGGGTACTGCAGAGGTTGTAGTCAGAAGAATCAGCTTCCTCTCTCCTTGTCCCAGCACTTCTTGCCATCAGAGGCAACTCTGAGGCTTTGTCATGAGCAGGGCACGAGGGATGATACAGAAAAGGAGAAATTATTTATGGCCATGGTGACCTTAAGATACACTGATCCGTAAAGGTTAGAAGAGGTTTACAATGGCAGTCAGAGGGCATACCTGCCCCAAAGACTGCTCTGGGTCCTTGATGCCATGGGCCCTGTCTCCCCTGGAACCTGCCTTGTTATGCTCCGGACTGCAGACTTAGATAATGAGATGCTCCACTTCTAAAAATGTGGCTTTATATTAACTTTTCTGCAATGTATGTATCGGCAGTCACATGTGTACTTACCAAAAGGGTGAAAAACTCCAATGAATTGCCATGGAGATGAAACCTGGAATGAGGTTGCCATGGAAACAAAACTGTTTCTAAAATGCCACATCACCTTGGGGAAGTAGGAAGCTCCTGTCAAAGACTTGAAGCTAGGTCTTCCCTGGTGGCACAGTGGTTGACAGTCCGCCTGCCGATGCAGGGGACACGAGTTCGTGCCCCGGTCCGGGAAGATCCCACGTGCCACGGAGCGGCTAGGCCTGTGAGCCATGGCCGCTGAGCCTGTGCGTCCGGAGCCTGTGCTCCGCAATGGGAGAGGCCACAACAGTGAGAGGCCTGCGTACCGCAAAAAAAAAACCCAAAAACACTTGAAGTTAGAGGCCAAATCACAGACCTTCCCATCAGGGCCGGGTGCTCTTTCAGTTTCTTTTTACTTCTTTTTTTCTTTTCTTTTCTTGCCATCCCCAAAGGCAAGGGATTTAAATTTTGAAGACTTTGATTCAAGCTCTGGCTGTGCTATTAATAAGTCATGGGAATCAGGTATCTGAGGGCCCTGAAGAGGTGTGAGGAAGAGGGCTACTGGCCCTCCTCTCTGGCTCTGTATTGACCTGCCGTGTGACCTTGGACAAGTCATTCTATCTGTTCCTGGGTTTCCTCCCATACAAAGCAAGGAGCTGGACTAGGTGGTCTCTAAGATCATTCCAGTACTTTTCTCTCTCCCATGACACTCTGCCTCGAGGGGCAACCAGCCTCTCAAGTAAATTAGGCCAGCGGAGCTGTCTGTGGTGCTGAACATCTGTCTGTTGAGCTCCTGGGCCACATCCTTTTCTCAATAGATCATGGCTATTCTCAGCACTCCCAGAGACTGGCGGACTCAGGCCGCCTCCATCAGGAGCCTAGGGACCTGCTTGCAGCTGGAGAGGAGACTCCAGAGGGTCTTGGAGTTCAGAGAGCACTGGAGGAGGAATCTAGAGGTGTGGTCCCAGCCTGACTCTGACATTTGCTGTCAATGGGTTTTTGATGAAGCCACACTTTCCCTGTGGACCTTTGTTTTCTCATCAATGAGACTAAGATGGGGACTAAGATGATCCCTAATGCCCGACGGCCCAGAATAGTCCTGGGAAGCTTGCCTGGGCTACAGGGGACAGGAGAGCCCATACATATTCAGCCAATCCCCACCTGTCCCAAGGCTCAGGCTTCTCTAGTAGGACCGACGATGATGAACAAAGCACACGCCCTTGTTAGGAACATATGTTCTTTTGTCTGGAAGAAAAGGCAGGCCGTGAGCAGATGTAGCATTTACATTTTCTCAAGTGACAACTAAACACTGAGGATGATTACTGCTTGTCATGAAATGTGTCAAAACTATAATAAAATCTCCAACTTATATCATCCGCCTACTTATCTGATTATCTTTCCAGAATCTGCTTCACTCCTCAGTATCACAGGATGAAAAAGACAAAGAAAGGAAAGCTCAAAGGGAGTTCACACTAGGAGGGACACAGACACCACAATTCGCTCTGAAACATGTTTTTCACCCTTCAACTTCCCCATTTGTTGACATAATGGGATGTTTGGGAGTGTGGAGTCCATAATCAAGAAGGGCCCCTTGGGCTTCCCTGGTGGCGCAGTGGTTGAGAGTCTGCTTGCCGATGCAGGGGACACGGGTTCGTGCCCCGGTCCGGGAAGATCCCACATGCCGCGGAGCAGCTGGGCCCGTGAGCCATGGCCGCTGAGCCTGCGCGTCCGGAGCCTGTGCTCCGCAACGGGAGAGGCCACAACAGTGGGAGGCCCGCATACCGCAAAAAAAAAAAAAAAAAAAAAAAAAAAGAAGGGCCCTTGATTCAAGTCCTGCTTCTGCTCCTTATCAGCTATAACACATGCTTCAGCTTCTTCGTTTGTAAAATGGGGGTTAATGACACATACCTCTTTTTTTAAATTTTTTTTATTTTTTGCGGTATGCGGGCCTCTCACTGTTGTGGCCTCTCCCGTTGCGGAGCACAGGCTCCGGACGCGCAGGCTCAGCGGCCATGGCTCACGGGCCCAGCCGCTCCGCGGCATGTGGGATCTTCCCGGACCGGGGCACGAACTCGTGTCCCCAGCATCGGCAGGCAGACTCTCAACCACTGCGCCACCAGGGAAGCCCTCTTGTCTGGTATTTTATTTCCACCTTTTTTTTTTAAACTCTCCCCAAAATAGTCATTATAAATGTCTTTTTATTTTTAAAATTACATACAGTGAAATTCATTTTTTTCTGGTGTATGATACTAGGTGTTTTGACAAATGCTTCGAGTTGTGTAATCGCCAACACAATCAAGATACAGAACAATTCTACCAGACAAACACAGTTCCTCATGCTGCCACTTTGTAGTCAAATCCTCCCTCCTTCCTTTAACCCCTGACAATCACTGACTTGTTCTCTGTCCTTATGGTTTTTCTTTTCCAGAATGTCAAATCAATGGAACCATAAGATATATAGCCTTTCCAGTTTGGCTTCTTACACTTAGCTTAATGCATCCACATTGCTGCGCGTACCAATAGTTCGTTCTTTTTTATCATTGAGTAGTATTCCATCATATGAATGCATCACAGATTTTTTAAATTAACTTTTGATTTTTATCTATCTCCAGTTGAAGGACATTTGGGTTGTATCAGTTTTTGGTGATTATGAAAAATCCATCACAGTCATGTACAGTTTTGTATGTATGTGTACAAAAATTTTTCATTTCTCTTGGGTAAATACCTAGAAGGGGGACTGTTGCGTCATATAGAAAGTATATACTTAACTCTACAAGAAACTGCCGAAGTGTCTCCACGGTGGACGTCACACTTTGCATTCCCATCAGCAATGTGCAAACGCTTTAGTTGCTCTGCATCCTCACCAGCACTTGGTAATGTCAGGGTTATTATAATTTTTGTATTTTGTTTATTTGTACATGTGTCTTTCTAGTATGTGTGTAGTGATATCTCACTGAGTTAAATTTCTATTTTCTAATGAATGGTGGTGTTGAAAATCTTTTCATGGGCTCATCTGTCATCTGCATGTCTTCTTGAGTGAAGTGTCTTTTGCTCAGTTTTAAAGTTGGGTTGTTAGTTTCTGATTGTTGACTTCTGTATAGTTTGGATACAGTCTTTTGGCCGATTGTGATTCGTGAATATTTTTTCCCAGCCTATGCCTTGTCTTTTCATTGTCTTAACAGAGTCTCTCACAGAGTTCCATACCTCCCCCAACCACTGCCACCCCTACCACCGCTACTGTGTCCCCAGTACCTAGCTAGCACCTGCATGGCAGGGACACCACAGATGTCTGTTGAGTGGATGATATAATAGTGAATGAAGAGGTGACTCACTCTGGTCTGGGCTTTGCATCACTCAGGTCTATTGCCTTCTTGCGCTGGCTCTCTGTTCTCCAAGTGGCTTTCTGATCTTTATTTTGGCTTCCCTGGTCTCCTGACTCCAGGAAAGGAGTCCCCAGAATAGTGAGCATGGGTAGTCCAGTGACTGAAAAGGCAGCCTCCATCCCTTCCATCCTGAGTTTAGGAAGTGGTGCGCTGGTTGCTCATCACTGAGTCTGGTCAGTCCAGAGAGGCTGTGGCCACTGTTGAGGGTCCTGGCCCACCGTCTGGACCCTCCTGAAGCCTGGACCATGATGGTCACTCTGAAGTCCGCCCTGTGAGGTCCTGCCTGAGGGCCCAGCCAGTCTTCCTCAGATGGCACCTCTCTTGCATCTCTCTCTTCCCTGCTCAGTCCAGAAGGTGAGGGAGGGAAGTCAGCTCCAGGGTGGGAGGATTGGCTTCTGGGGACCCCCAGGGATGGAAGGACTTTCCGTGGTTAGAGAGATAAAAAGGGAGGAGAAAAGTTTTGGGGGTGGAGAGTGGGAGGGCAAAGGAGAGAGCCTGGAACAAAAAAAGTGTTCAGGAAATACTCTAGCTTAATCCCTTCTCACCATAATTCAGTGTAAAGGGATTGCTATCTGTGGGGGTTGGTAGAGAAGTTTTATTTCCAAATGCAGCAGAGCCTTCTTTGCTCTAGAGATAGAGTCAACTTGCCTTTTTTCTTAGTTCCCCAAAGAAAGATGGAGAACTTCTCCTTTCTCCAGGGTTTTGAATGCAGTGTCAGGAATGCAATGGGGGACCTAAGTGTGGTCGTGATCTACAGGATCTGAAAAACAGTCAGCGGTTCTTGAGCACTACCAGACCAAGAGGAGTAAACTTAGAAGTCGGGGTGGGGTAGTGGCAGATTTAGGCTTTTCCAAAAAAGAAAGCAGAATACTTTTCCTTTTGAGCCAAACCTCTTCTGAAAAATTTAAAGACTGGAGGTCATGCACTTTGCTGACTGCTCTCAGTCAGTCTGTCCATCTGTCTGCTGGTAGGAAGCAGATGATGCTTCTGCTGCTAAGGCACCCTCTGCCCCCACCTTCCCACCAGCTCCCTGGTACTGCTCTCTGGCCACACTTAGGTCTCCCCTTGCATTCCTGACACTGACTCACTTGTCCTAGGATGCTCTGCCTGTGGAGGAGAGCCTTGGGCACACCTAATTTTGTCAAGCTGTCCTGCCTGGACACATGGAGACCTCTTGTCTTTGCACTGGAATTTACTTTGGTAAAGCATTTCCCATCTCACACTACTCATTCAGCCTTGTACTAGGTTCTTCAAGGTAGGTTGTACATTTCACTGTTGGGGAAACTGAGGGGTCATACAGCAAGTTGGGGGATGGAGTGGGCTAGAGCCCGTGTTCTCTCAACCCGCATCCATGTGGGGGGTTTTCATGGACTGGACTCAGTCTTCAGGCAGACTCAAACTCCCCAGAGCCCCTGACTTCCCAGGAAGTTGGGTCCACCCCTTGTCCCTATCCCACGACCTCTGGAGGCAGGGAGAACTCCTGTGCACCGGAAGTGGGTGGTGGGAGGGACGATGCCCTGATGGCCCAGTCCTCACCCCTGAGCTGGCACATCCTCCTGGAGTGTTCTGCAGCTAGGCCTCAGAGTAGCTCATCTTTAAGTCTCCTTCCAGCTCCCCCTTCCCATGGTTCTTGGCTTAGTCAGGCTCTGAGACGCCTTGGCTCCTGCCATCAGCACTTCCTTCAGTTTAAGAATAAAAGGAAGCCATCCTCTGAGCCCCCACGCGCATCTCCCACCCCCAGAGTCTTCTTTGCTAGCTCCTGCTGTTGCGGCTGTCAGGAGTAGATTTTTGGGTAATTGTTGCCATGGAGACCCTGTCTTGAACTATTGTGCAAATGTGTCCCATCTTTCTCCTTATTTGGTGTGTGATATGAATGTGGGTAAAATGGGGAGGCTGAAGGCGCGCCCTTGCCATGCAAGTCGGTTTACCTGGGCCCGAGCTTCTTGGTAGCCTGCACCCCATTCCTGTCTTCATCAAGGTCTCTGGCCAGTTGCTGCCAATGGAAAGAAAGTCCTGGACAAGTTCAGAGACACCTATTTCTATAAATTACAAAATGCCTGACAGGGGAGGGCCCATGTCAGTCTTACTCATAGCTACATATACAGTATTTAGTAATGTGCCTGTATATAACAGACGCTTAATCACTACTTCTTGCATGAATGTTGAATAAGCATAGATCCGCAAGAGTAGTCTTATTGATCCTTAAGTACATACTTCAGTGGCTTCAGTAAGAATGATTCCTCTTGTTCTATGTGTTTATCCCTCGTGGGAATGGAAACACTTTCAGGATGCTTCGTGACTTCTAAGGTTACACACACCTCTGGCAGAGCTCAGCCAGGTGCAGCTGAGGACAAGGAGACCTGCTCTCCATGGGTTGAACGGGATCACCCAGATCCACTGACTTTTGGCAGCAACAGATGCCCAAAGCAGCAGCCCCCATTCCTGGAACCATCATCCCCTTGGGGAATTAAGCCAGAGCTCCCAGCACCTTCCTCCAAGAGATGAAGCCTGTCTAAAAGATGAGGACTCACTCACCTAGACCCCAGCTCCAACCCACTTCCATAATCATCAACAGGCACACCAATCCTGCCGCAGAATCCAGGCTTAGCACCTCGCCTCCGTTTCCCCGAGCACTCAGCCTCCCACATGCAGATGACTGGATCACTCGCACTATTTTTATCACGTCTCTTTCCTATCCAAGATCTGTCCTCATCTCCCCACTGCTTTTTCTACCAGATACAGACTCAACTTGCATTCAAGGGCTTTCAGCAATTCCTTCCTCTCCCACCAAACAAGCCAGCCCTTCATGCCCTCTCCACCTTGCCCCTCCTCACCTTGGCTCCCTGCCCTCTGTACTTCCAGGTCAGCTCTCCGAGAGCAGCCTCACCCACCGTGCTCAGACTGGCTTTACTCAGGCTCTGTCCTCCCCGAATGACTTTCTCTGACCCTTGTTGGGAATCCATCACCTTCTCCGAGAACTTACGTTAGCATCCTTCCTCCACAATGGCTCACTGCACAGCTGCTGCTGAAAAGGCTTGAGTGTTGGAATGGGGGCAGGAGGTACAAAGACAGGGTAGCGTGTTGAAGAGAGCGGGAGGGTGGTATTGTGTCCCACCAGCACTGTCAGCTACACAGGCTACTCCAGGGCTGCCATCCAACAGGAGCCACGAGACAGAAAACATATGGCCACCCCCTCGGTGTCTACGTGGATTTGACAAGCTTCCCAATAAAGGATTCATTGTTACCCAACAGACAAGGAACAAGGGAAGCAAGAAGGCTTATAAGGCAGAATTCTGGCCTCGTGTGGGGAGGTTTCTGTTTACGCTGCTACACAGGAGGGAACAGGAGCTGAGTTAGAATATTTCTGGAGTTGCTGAATAGCATTCTGATCCAGGACTAACCTTATGGGCTCTTCATCAGTTTTCCCCTGAAGGTTAAGAGGGACCCTCCTGTGAGTGAGGAGGGCCACTCTTACCCCTCTTCCTCCCACTCTCCATTCCTACAGGGCTGTAGGTCAGACCGTATTTTCTTGCCTTGCTGATGAGGCTTCGTGAGGCATGGAGAGATGATTCTAGACTGCGCAGTGCCTAGTCTGATGTGAGGAGAGGCAGCATCTGGATCCCCGATCTAATAGGGGAGTTAGAGTCCCCGCCCCCAGAAGGTTCCTAGACTGATGGTGGAGACACTGCCCCTGTTCTAAAAAGCTCTTTAGTCAGTTGGCCAGGGGTGAGGTGAGAGGGATGACACACACACAGCTACGCTCAAATAACACATCTGACCAAGTACAGCTGGACCAAAGTGTTAGCAAAAGCAAGGAATCACAAAGCGAGGAATGGTGATGAAGTTAAGACCTGGTTTGGAAGGCTACCTGGAGGAGGTGAGCGCTGAAGGAATGCTTTGGTGAAGAGAAGGGATTCCAAGCCATGCACTGCATGGGAGGTGTGCTTGGCCTGAGACGTCCACAGAGAAGTGATGAGTGCGTTCCTTAATGAGTCTGGTTCAGAAATCAAGTCCTTCCAAGCTCTACTTTGACTCCTGTCAAGACAAAAATTGGGGGGGCTCAAGGTCTATTTGAGTTAATATTTACTGTGTGCCAGCTTTGCATCTAGCATCTTATAATGTAAATAAGGAGAGAACAGAGACAGACAAAGGCATGGCTTTGGTCTTGTAGAGGGTTTCCTTCTGAGCCTTCAATGAAAGACACAGAAATCCAGCTTAAGTAGGAAAGGGATTTACTGGCTCCCTAAATCGGTAAGTTCTGAGGGCACGGCTCAATCCAGGGGCTTACCTGACACTGTTCCCTCTCTCTCTCCCTCCCTCCCCCCCGCTCTTTTCTCCTCTCTCTCCCTCCCTCCCCCCTCTCTTTTCTCCTCTCTCTCCCCCTCCCTCCCCCCTCTTTTCTCCTCTCTCCCTCCCTCCCCCCGCTCTTTTCTCCTCTCTCTCTCCCTCCCTCCCCCCTCTCTCTTCTCCTCTCTCTCTCCCTCCCTCTCTCTCCATCTCTTGGCTGTGCTTTCCTCTTGGAGGGCTTCATTCTCAGGCAGCCTCTCCACATGGCTGGAACAAAAGCTCCAGGTTAAGATGTCTTGCTCTCACGGAGGCAGTGATCAGTTAGAATTAGTACTAAAGGGGCCATGCCAGTCTGAGTCTGTTTCTTTTGAAACTTTCCCGTAAGTCCCTTCCAGCAACTTCTCCCCACATCCTGTTGACCAGAACTGGGTGACATAACTTCTCCCACTGCAAGAAAGCCTGCAGAGGCAAGTATTTTCAACTGGGCTTCCAATAAAATTAGGGTTTTGTTATCGAGAACCAAAGGGAGAAAGGACATTGGTGGGGCAGCCAGCACTGTCTATAGGAATACCAAGGAAGATTCTTATTGGCTCTGCATGGTCATGTGGTCATCCCTGAACCAACCACTAGGGCCTACTGATAGAGTCCTCTGATTGGCCAGGCTTGCTTCAGGGGCTTCCCCCTGTTGAAGAAGGCAGCCCTAGCTGAATCCCATGGAACAGATTTTTCCATAGGAAGGAGAGATTATGTTACCAGCAGAAGGGGATAACGGCTTGTAGTCCAAAGAGGAGATGCTGGGCAGATAAACAACATACGCCCACGACAAGAATTCTCCAGTACAGAAAGAAAATATACCGAAAAAAAAAAAAAAAGCTTTAAAAAGAAAAATAGCTTCAGGAATCTCCTCCTCTCCCTGATACAATATATACAAAGTTATACTGCAGGAACCAAATAGAGGTGCACTGAGAAAAATGGTTTAGAAAGGAAGACATCCTGGTGGGAGTGAACTTGGAGTTGGGGTGTGAAGGAGGTGATGGCTAGAGAGGAGGAGCAGGGAGGCAAAAGCCCAGAGGGAGAAGCGCTACACAGAGGCCAGGAACAGGGCTGGCTGGGAAAGAGAGGGGAGGAGGAGTGGACAGCCCACCCTGAGGCTGTGAGGGTCGGGTCCTCCTTGAGTGTACCTGGTCCCCAGAAAACTGGAGGCTTCCCTTTCCCACCTGGGTCACTGTCTGGCTTTGGTGCAGCAGTGGTGAGAATCCGCCTGCCAATGCAGGGGACACGGGTTTGATCCCTGGTCCAGGAAGATCCCACATGCCGCGGAGCAACTAAGCCCGTGCGCCACAACTATTAAGCCTGCGCTCTAGAGCCCGCGAGCCACAACTACTGAAGCCTGCGCGCTAAAACTACTGAGCTCACGTGCCCCAACTACTGAAGCCGTGCGCTCTAGGGCCCGTGTGCCACAACTACTGAAGCCCACGCACCTACAGCCCGTGCTCTGCAACAAGAGAAGCCACCGCAATGAAAAGCCCGGGCACCGCAACGAAGAGTAGCTCCCGCTCGCCGCAACTAGAGAAAGCCCGCACGCAGCAACGAAGGCCTAACGCAGCCAAAAATAAATTAAAAAAAAAAAAAAAAGAATTATCTTGGCCTGGGAGGTGGGGCAGAGGGGTACGGGGAAGACCTCCAATGCCAAATTGCAGGGGAGAGGAGGGAGGTGGCTCTGACACGGGAGCAAGAGGGAGCCACTGAGAGCAAGTTCCTAACCCAGTAAGGGCTATGCCAGTTATCAGACACATCCCAGGCGGCTCTACCTGGCAGCGTGACAATTCACCATTAAACCTGGGATCTGGTGCCGGCTGATGCAGCAGCTGGGCGAGGAGCCCAGGCACAGACAGCTCTGGTGGGAATCTTTAAGGATGAAAATGATGGGAAAGGAACTTGCTGTTTCCATGGAAACTGACTCTGGGAGGATGAAAAATGGTCCAATGGGTAACCCGAGGGGAGAATGCCACCCACCACCAGGCTTTCACTGTGGGCGGCAAGCGGGCACCTCTGGAAGCGCCGTTTCAGCCACGTTCGTGGGCTCTGTCCACCTCTGTCTGCATTCTCTTAGGGACATCACAATCTGGCAATGTGCGTGCCAGATCACGTCAATATCTGAGGGGCCTGGGGAGATACCCCCTAATCAGAGACGACTTGGCATGGCTCCTGCCACCCTGAGTTAGCTGTGCCTGGCAAGAGTATGGTATAGTGCCAGGCAATGGGACTGTAGCTCGGGCGAGGGCCACAGGCTAGGATTAGGACAAGCTGGCAAGGTGAGAATGCCCATGGCAGGGGTGAAATGGCAGAAGCACTGCACTGGGAGTAGGGGACCTCCATTCTGACTTCAGATCTGTTATTACAACTGACTGAGTGATCCCTAGCAAGTCACTCTCCCAGAAGGTCCCTAAGACCCTTCCAGCTCCACTTTTCCTCTCTTCTGGGATCTGGAACCTGACAGTTATGATCTCATCAGCCCCACGTCTCAGCCCACTGCACTACCCCACCACGGCACAGGGTGTCCCCCCCAGAGACCAGTTCTGGCTCTTCTCAGGCTGCTGAGCAGGTTCTGAGACAGGTAAGATGCTGTGGCAGCCCCCAATCCCGTTGGCCTTCGCTGCTCGGGGCCATCTTGCTCCTGAGCTTGGGGGTGTCTGAGCATGCAGACAGACGCTCCTGAAGCTCCCAGCTGCCCCCCGCATGCTCCCGTGACTGACATTCTTCCCTCCGAAAGGAAATGGGGGGCTTGTGACTGCCATAGACCAAGGAGTATGGCAGAACTGATGCCGTGACTTCTGAGGCTTGGTCATAAGTAGGATACAGCTCCCCCCAGGCTCTTACCCTTGGGGTGCTCACTCTTGGAACCTCGCCATCATGCTGTGGGGAAGCCCTGGCTGCATGGAGATGCCTCGTGCAGGTGTCCTAGTGGACAGGTCCAGCCAAGGAGCTCAGCGGACATCCAAGCACCTCTGTGAGTGAACCTTCAGATGATTCCCATCCCCAGCCCTGGAATCTTCCAGCTGAAGCCCCAGACGTTATGGAGCAGAGATGAGCTGTCCCAGCCCTGTCCTAGTTCCAGATCTTTAGAAACGGTGAGATATAACAGTGGAGTACTGCTATCTTAAGCTCCTATGTTTTGTGGTGACGTTATGCAAACGTAATGCAGGTGGGACCTCGTGAATCACGCTTGTACTACAAGGCCCAGCCCCATGATGACACACAGTGGGTGCCCAATTAGTATTTACTGAATGACTGAATGACTGAACTTCAGCAGGTGACAATTCTAGTCTAACCTTTCAATCATCACTCTCACCTCTCCTACATCCTCTCCCCCAGAGTTCCCCTGCTCTCAGGGAACCTAGGCAGTCCCAAGCCTGCCCTGGATGACATCACTGAGCCCTGAAACAACCAACCCTGCAGCCTACTTCAGCTCCATCGGTTCTTTAAGCTACTTGGAGTTGCCTGTGCTTGCAGCCCAGAGCATCCTCACTGGTCCACGCAACTGATCGTTTTGTCCTCACCACAGTTCTGTGAAGTAGGTCATTATTACCATCCCCATTTCATACCTGAGGACACTGAGGTTGAGAGAAAGAGACAGTAAGCAAGTGATAATAAGTAATAAAGCAGGGATTTGAATTCAGATCTTCCGATGCCAAATGCAGTATTATATCCACGACATCATACCTGTTCACAAATAAAGTCTAACTGTGAATGTCTGCTGTACTTTCTTTAGGGATCTCGGGTCCTTGACTAACAGCCACGTCAGCTGAACGAGAATGGACCAGACCTAGGTCTTATACAATGCTAATTAACAATTAAAAAAAAACCTTCGGCTACCATCTTCTTATGTCCCAGGCTGTGCAGAAGCACTTTATATACACTGCAGTGTTCACTGGCTCCCAGCCTCCCATTGGGATGGGCATAATTTATCCCTATAAGAGAGCAGAGTCTTGGGATAGGTGATATGACTTGCTTGGGGTAACACAATAATGACAAGAGATGGGCTGCATACCCAGGCCTGCTTGATTCCAACCACTTAAACTTTTCTGCCTCTTAACAAATCGCTTCCATTGACTGCCAAGACCTCAAATATGGGCACATAAGCCACCCTTATGAGGTAGCTAGTATTATTGCCATCACACAGATGAGGAAACAGGTTTGGACAATTAAGCCCAAGGTTATCTTGCTAAGAAGTGGCTAAGCCATGTCTGCCAACCCCATCACAAATGCCATCCCACCACCCTCATGCTAGCTGCATCTCACAAGATCACGTCAAGGTCCTTGGTGGCCCGGTCCTCCCAGGAGAGCTGAACTTGTCCACACCACACATTAGACTAACAGCTTCTCCACCAAGTCTCATCAGCATGTCACAAATGAGCTGTGGTGAGCTCTCAGGGTATGTGGCAGTGCCAGCCGCTGCCTCCACAACCTGTGCCCGTTTGGTGATTGCTCCATGTTTGAGGAGTTCAGACCCAGGTGCTCCTGAGAAAGACTGGCTACCCGGAGCCCCAGTAAACCCTCCCTCCTGTACACTTACGCCAGAGAGCAGGCTTTAACCCAGACCCTCACGGCGAGGCTGGCTTAGGAGCGTCCCCCCTCCTCCTTCCTGAGTCCACAGAGCTCAGGGCGTGCGCAGGGATCCTTCCCACTGCTCTGGTTTCAGGACAACAACTAAGGATCCTTACATCTGCGTTCACAGCAGGGCTTTCCTCCACCCCCAGCTCCAGCTTCCTACCCAATACTTTCCCACTCTTTCCACAGGCCGCTCTGAAACCCGGCCAGCTGAGAACTGAGCTCACACTCCTCCCCTTCAAAGCAGCACCCCTCCCCAGGGAGGGATGTCCTGCGAGGACGTCAGTCAGTACCATCCTTGGCCACTGACCTATTCTCCACCCGGCCCCTGTCCTCCCTCCTCCAGGAAGCACTCCAACACCACTCCGCCCCCATCTCGATAAGCTCTCGTCTTGGGTATCTACCCTGCCCTGTGACACCTCCCGTAATTATTAAATCGACTTCTTATTTTAAAAGGGTACAATACTAGGGGTGAACTTTTTTTTTCCTTAAGTGAATATCCCAGCCCTTCTACATCTTTAATTGAGCGCTGTTCCCTCCAAATGGATGATCTCAGAAAATTTGTTTCAAGATGCTTTCTCATTCGAGGAGGTGACCAAGGTTCCCAATCTGGAATTCTGCCCCGGGGGCTGCCTGCCAAGGGTCTCCCAAGGCCTGTGGGCCGCGGTAAGAGAAGCTGCTCCCTGCCACAGCGGTGAAGGAGGGAGAAGAAAGAAATGGTTTCCTGGACACTGACTTTTGCGCCCACACGTGCATGCAGCAAGAACTCACACGACACCCAGGAGCGTTCAGAATTTTATCTTTTGATATTCACAACAACATGGAGAGGTCCAGGGGACAGCGATGACTATTCTCTGCTCCTACAGAGGTCCCAGCTCTCCGACCCCTTGCCCCTGTCCCTGCACAGGCCCTAGCATGAGGAACTCTTAGCAGAGCATGCCGACAGGTGCCAGGAGGTGAGCAGAGCCCGAGGCTAGGCCTTGCCCCAGATGTCTTGGTTGAAAGAAGGGGGGGCCGTGCCCCAGGCTGGAAAGGGGAAGGGGGAGTGGAACCGTCTCCTGCACAGCCCACACCTGCTCGCCCCTGATGAGCGACAGCCCACCAAGGCTTCAGCTCCATTTCAGGCTTCTTGAGACTCTGAGCATCAACCATTTCTCCGATGGGCTGTGAGCCAAGCAGACGATGGCAGTCAGCCCTCCCAGCGGCTCTCCCTCGTCGCCTCTGACACTTAGAGGCTGATTAGAGCTTGTTAACTCCCCCATGCCAGCCGCCTCCCCTTCAACTTCTCCCACGACTCTTCCTCTCCTTCAAGCATCCCGCAGCCATCACCGCGCTCTCTCCCAGAAAGCCCATCCTAGTTAACGCCCCACTGAGACGGCCACTCCAAACTGCTGTCCCTCCACCCTGGGAGATTCTGCATGCTACCCTGTCCTCTGCTCGGTTCATGCGACTAGTTCTTGCCTTTCCAGTTAAACAGGAATAACCTATCACACCGGGAAGGCATTTAGAGCAGAGGTTCTCAACCCTGGCTGCACGTGAGAATCTCTTGGAAGGTTAAAAAAAAAAAAAGCCTGAAATCCAGGCCAAACCCCTGATCAAGCAGCTCAGATCCTCTGGGGGCAAGATCCAGAATCAAGACTTTTTAAAGCTCCCCCGTAAGTGGCCTAGGCTGAGAAGCACTTCTTCAGACCTCTGGAGTCTGCTACAAACACTAGGTTATTTGGGCCCCATGTCCACCCTGGGAAGGGACAAAGACAGGTGTTACTCCCATTCTAAGAGGAGAGAGCTTAGGTTCAGAGAGGTGCCTGCCATGCGGCTGCTGCCAGCAGGGCTGCGACTTGAGACCAGGCGTCGGCATCCTAGATTCAGGGCTTTTACTGCTGCGTCGTGCCTCTTTAATTACTGCTAGCCGCAGAGGGCAGAGGCTGCTCCCAACCCCTCTGTCTGCCCTGAAACAGCTAACACGGTGCTGGGCATATGCCAGGGCTCTGGTAGCTGGGTACCCAAGGCTGAGGAGGTGGAAGGCTTCCCTGCTAGGCCTGGGCAAGTCTATGTCAGCTCTCCAGGAGGAGGGGCTGGGGAGACGCCACCAACAGAACTGCTAGGCCAGGGAGACAGCCTCCACAGCCACAGTCCCCTCTTCCTGGGTGCCCTGAATCAGTCACAGTCTTTAGTGTCCACAGGATGACCAACCACCCTGGTTTACTCCAGCCTGAGGAGGTCACCAGGATTCAGGACTTTCAGCTTTAGAGCCAGAACGAATTAGCTGCCCCCTTGTCTCTCCCCAAACAGTGCTGATTGGTGCGTTTTCCCTCCCGTGCCTTGCCTGCTTTCACAGTGACCATCGCTGCTGTTGAGGGCCTACAAGCACAAGGCCAGTGCCACCAGTGGCCTTCACCCTTCCGGCTTCCTCCTGGCCTAGCCACAGCAACGCAGCTGGTCCGTGGCCTCCATTCTCGGAAGTCTGTCAGCTGCCTGGGCCGGGCTCAAGTGCCCTCCTACAGGCCATGACCCAATACCTGTGGGGCGCCTACTGTGCACAGGATGCACAAGAAAGGTCCCTGCAGTGAGGACACCTCAACAACTACCACTCCCCAGGGACTATGTGGTGCTAGAGGTATGCTGGGGGTGGAAACAAAGATGCAGATGTACAAAAGGGCATGGCGTGTTCCCAGAAGGCCAAGCAGTCCAGGGAGGATGGAGAACCGGGCAGGGCTGGTAGGGAGGGCCAGGAGGTACACTGGAGGGGGCAGTGACAGGCTGGCCTGTCACACTAAGGTACTGTCCTCAGCAGACACAGAGGCATCAGTCAATGAGGGGGTCCACAGGCCAGGAAGGATCTGGCCCCTTCCCAAACCACATGGGAAAAGTAAGCTTCTACCCCATCCCCAGCTGGTCTGGGGAAGTGGTCCCCCTCCTTGCCTTGGGTAGAACCCTCCTGTGCTAGACCAGTCTCTCTCACCCTTGTCTACACATTACAAATGCCTGGGCAACCCTTAAAACTCCCCATATCCAAGCTGCAACCCAAGCCAATTATATCAGAGTGGATCAGGGTAAGACCCACACACAGGTATCTTTAAAAGCTCTGGAGGGAATCCCGATGTGGAGCCAAGGTTGGGAGCCCTCTGCTAGCGGGACATGGGGATGAGGGGGGGCCTGCTCATCAAGGAGGTTCTATGGTGGGGGGGGCTTGCCAACCGCACCTGAGCGGGCCAAGGACCTGCAGAGTCCCCTCACCGCCATGCCACTTCCCTCCTCTCCCATGTGTCACATGACACGAAAGGACACAAAAAGGGAAGAAGGAACTGACATCACACCGGGGAACACTTTCCACCCTTGTTTGCAATATGCCCGTGTGCTGAGGGAAAGACTGAAAGGGGAGGGGAGCCCTAGAAACCACAATGAACTAGGATTTCAGAAGGCATTTGGGGCCATACCCTGAGAGCTCCAGGGAGCTCGAAGGGAGCCCGAAGCCGCTACTCGGCAGGGAATTTCTGGATCTGAATCAAACTAGATCTGCAGGTGTTTCCTCCTCTTCCAAGTACACCAGCCCTAAGGCAGAGCCGAGTTCTGGGCAGACCAGCCAGAAAGGGTTATGTTGCCCCCTAGTGGCAAGATCTGAGTACATCTTCCATTCTCCACTCCAGAAGCTCCTCCTCAAATTCTCTCTCCCCCTTCAAATAAGGAAAATACTTCAGAGCAGAGAACCTGCCATGTAAGGTGCACCAAATGCGTTACAGCCCTTTACCCAATCCCAGAAAGCTGCCTTGGTCTCCTGCATCTCGTCCCGAGCACGGGTGCAGTGTTTATCAGCCTGGGCTATGAAGCCGGACAGAGGAGGGGTTGGTTCCTCCTGGACTCCCTGTGGGGCCTTGAGAAAAGTCACTAAAGCTCCATCCCTTCATCTGCACAAAGGAAATGACACATAGCCTAACTCAGAGGGTTTGTGACGATTAGAGGGAAGACCCGGGAAACTAACCATGCCTGACTTCCAGTATGGGCCACAGGCAAGCTAGCAGTAGTCAAGGTCTGGGCTCTCCTCTGAGCAAATATGACATCCTACCCTTCAACAGACAGTAACAGACCATGCTTCTCTCTTTGCTTTGGCTCCAGGCCTAATCAGGGATTCCCTGATTTTTGTGTTTTTGTGGGGCTTCATGACTTGTATGTGTCTTTTTCTTGGCACTGACATTCTACTGACTTGTTCTTGGTTCTCACTTCTTTATATTTCACTGTCTTAGTTATTTCCTCTAAGTCTCCTCAAATCTTTCCTGGAATAAGTTATAAACAAATTAAGACTTTATTTTGGACTTGATAAGTTTTGCTCTTCACTCATATATGCTTAGTTCGCATGTTTTCAAATGCTATAGTCTTTGATTAAAACAAAAGCCTCTGGGGCTTCCCTGGTGGCACAGTGGTTGGGAGTCCGCCTGCCGATGCAGGGGACACGGGTTCGTGCCCCAGTCTGGGAAGATCCCACACGCCGCGGAGCGGCTAGGCCCGTGAGCCATGGCCGCTGAGCCTGCAAGTCCGGAGCCTGTGCTCCGCAACGGGAGAGGCCACAATAGTGAGAGGCCCGCGTACCGCAAAAAAAACAAAAAAACAAAAAAGCAAAAAACCAAAAGCCTCTGTCTACCGCTTCCCTGGTGGTGCAGTGGTTAAGAGTCTGCCTGCCAATGCACGGGACAAGGGTTCGAGCCCTGGTCCAGGAAGATCCCACATGCTGCAGAGCAACTAAGCCCGCGTGCTACAACTACTAAGCCTGTGCTCTAGAGCCCGCAAGCAACAACTATAGAACCCTCATGCCGCAACTACTGAAGCCCGCGCACCTAGAGCCTGTGCTCCATAACGAGAAGCCACCGCAACGAGAAGCCTGTGCACGGCAACAAAGAGTAGCCCTCGCTCGCCGCAACTAGAGAAAGCCCGCGTGCAGCAACAAAGACCCAACTCAGCCAAATATAAAATACCTAAATAAATGTGGAAAATAAATAAAAGACACACATCAGAATTACCTCAGAGACTTAAAAAATATTCTAATGCAGAAGGTCTGGGCTAGGCCGGAGGAATTCATAATTTTTAAAAAGTTTCCCAGCTACTGCTGAGGCAGCCAACCCACCCCTCGTCTCGGAACAGTGTTTCAGAATCTCTGGCCTGAGAGAAAAAAAGGGTCATTGGTTATGACGATGAATGTCAAATTCCTTTACAAAATGTAATTTTCTAAATAAAATAAACAGCAACTTTATTCAACTGATGTGTTTCAAAAACAATGAGTGTAAAGCCAAATTTGCAAATCAAACCCATTTGAACTCATCAGGGCAAAGGACAGGAAAAATCCCAGCAGCGAAGCTTTCTATAAAATGAAGACTCTCCTACTTACTTGGTCGTGGAGTTCGGCTTTTCTTAAGGTTATCACACCTGGAGTACACATCCACGGAATGAAGATTCTCCAAGTTCCTTGACAACCCACCTGTCTTAAACCCCAATAGGTACACCAAAATCCTGTACAAGGTCGCAGAGGCGGCTCCTGGAGATTCTTGCACCTGAGAATTCACCCCAACTCCACTAGAGGGTGCTCCTTCCCCGGCCTGGAGACCCTGCCCTACACTCTGAGGACTGTGGAGACAAAGTGTGTTGCTCACAGAGCACTGAAAGCCAATGTGTGACAGGGAAGGGCAAGCACACGATGACACGAGGTGCCCCAGGGTCTCCAGGCATACTGTGGCTGCTGTTCTTAGCTCCGGGTGGTGAAGACCCACAAACTGCCCCCTCTATTTTTATTACAAAGTAGGGAGAATGGCTCTGAAGGTGCAGCACGAAGGAAGGCCTTACTTCTGGTTCGTCGAGGCCAACAATCACTAGAAAGGCAAGTGTGGAAACAGACTGGTGTACATTACAAATAGGTGTCACATCAGCCAACAGAGGGCAGAGGGTGGGGGGAGTTTCTGCCTCCCCAGAGTTCAAGTCCAAATGGCTTAGCTGCTCCTTGTACATCTTCTTCCAAAGTGCACTGTCTGGCAGGATCCTCAGGTGCCCAGGCTCAGAGCCAAGTCTGTGCAGTTTAAAAACCCATTTCATGCACTGCTAAGAGACCTGTGCTGGGTCCCTGGGATGGCAGGGGTGCTGGGTATGATGGAAATTTCCAACTGGGCCTCCCCAAAGTCAGAGCTAGGTCTGAAGATGCTTCCACCCCTCTGTCCATCCACCAGGCCAATGTTTTCACTCTGGCAGAGCCTTCAATCCTTTTATGAAGGGATCAAAGATTCCCCTTTCCTTGGAAACCCAGGGCCCCCGTTTAGCCCAGACAAGTAAGAGCAACAGAGATCCTACCAAAAGTGTGAAATCAGTACCCAGGAAACTCATGTTAAAAATCTGTGACAGGGCTTCCCTGGTGGCGCAGTAGTTGAGAGTCCGCCTGCCGATGCAGAGGACATGGGTTCGTGACCCGGTCCGGGAGGATCCCACATGCCACGGAGCGGCTGGGCCCGTGAGCCATGGCCGCTGAGCCTGCGCGTCCCGAGCCTGTGCTCCGCAACGGGAGAGGCCACAGCAGTGAGAGGCCCGCGTACAGCAAAAAAAACCCAAAAAAACAAAACCTGTGACAATTAAGAATCATTCCCCCAAAAGGGATCTATGCCACAGATGTGCCTACAAAGATCAATACTGCTACAGAAACAGGTGGGGGGTGGTGGTAAAGAAGGAAGGTGGAAGAGAAAACACACAGAAAAGAGAAAGATGACAGAAGATAGTCCAAATGACAAGAAACAAAGACGGGAAGTAGGTAGGGCAAGACAGTCAAAGGTGGGGTTAATACTGACCAGGTTTACAGTTCCTCTGGGAAACTGTGAGTGTTATTTATGTCTTGCCATACTGAGCCTAGGGCTGGTAGGGCCTGTGACAGATGAAAAAATAGGCTAACCAGGTCTTTCTGGTACTTTCAGTGATTAGTCTCCTTGAACAGACTGGCTTTACAATAAATTCCACAATACGCCGGGTACCGGTACAGCCTTAATCTAGAGTTGGTCCGAGAAGGAAAAAGGTCCTGGTCCCTGAAAACAGAGTCTTACAAGGACATACACACCAGAGACGTCTCCAGGGAGGCATGTGCCCACACTGGCTGGGCAGAATGGAGGCTTGGCTGGCAGTTGCTAATATATTTCAAGGAAGGGAAGAGAGCCAATTATTAATTAGAGACACTAAAACTAGAGATGAGACTGTAAAAGACAAATCACTAACCTTTGCTCACAGCTACCTGATAAGGGGCAAACACCCACCAAAGCCTGGGCACGGGTGCCAGGCTGCAGTCTTAAAAGCCAACCATTAACTACTGGGAAAAATATCGGTGACTAGGGTCTTCAGTTTCAAGACTGACCATTCCCAGGGAGTTAACAGTGGCCTTACTTTAGAAAGGAGAAACACCCAACATCCGTGATGTGGAAAATCTTGCTATCAGCAACAGTGCCAATGCCTCTGTTTCCTCTAGGTAGCTGCTTCCGGGGAAGGACGACGAGTATTAGCAGTCAGTCATTGGCATGTCATTATTTTTTGGAGGGGTGTGGGGGAAGGTGGCTAGTAGCAAGAGCATGTGAACCCACCTACTGTAGTGGGTGCAGGAAAAGAAGGCCTCTTTCCCCTCCTCTCTTTGCTTCTGCTCTAGACTATCTACTAGGAGCCAGAAAGGCCAGTGGATGGCAAAGAGTGGACAGTCCTGTCTGCAAGCTCACCGTGAAAGCCTTCCTGGGTGCACATCAGCTATGAGGACAAAAACCACCAAGGCCATTCTCTTCCTCCCCTCTCCCTGGTCCTCCCTTACCCTTGCATCACTTCCTCCCCCAGTGAGAGTGACAGTGAGCATGAGAGAGAACAGACACTTCGTTCATTTCCTAAGCACCACATCTTGGTAGCATGAGTTTCCCCTCCAAGATGTCACAAAAAACAGAGGTTTGAAACTCCCACCAGGTTGCAGGTCACAATTACTTCTGAGTGGTCTTCACAGTTAAGATGGGCACACATTTCAGAAGGCAGCCTCCGGGCCTCCCTCTCTTTGCACACTCACACACACACACACTCTCACGCCGTGGGACCGTTGTTCAGCCACGGGGCCTGGCTGGCTCAGGTCAGGTACTGCACCACAAGGAACATGACCACACAGGTGAGCAGCATCCCACCGATCATGAAGTACTTGTCCTGGAAAGCTCGCTTCTCGATGAGCCGCATCACTGTGTTGGACAAGCCGAGCATATTGGCGATGTCGAGGATCTTCTTCTGGGTCCCCTGGGACAGACGAGAAGAGGAAGAAAAACAAAGATCAACTCCTTCTACCAAGGATGGGTGAATGTCATCACGAGATGGGGCTTTACCAACAGACAGTCTCCTGGTCATGCCTAAAGCATACAAGCAGCAGCGGCCACCAGAAACAGGTCACGCTCCTATCGCCAAATGACTTTTGGTCAAGGTTGTAGAGCAAAGCAAGGGGGAAAGGAAAGTCTTCCACAAATGTGCTGGAACAGATGGTGTATAATGAGTATCACATGTATGTATCACATACACACACGTACATATATGTCTGTATGTAATATATTAGTGTTAAAAAAGACCTTTGATTCATATTATACATAAAAATTAATTCGTTCGTAGAATTAAACAAAAACGCTAAAACTATAATAAAGCTTCTAGAAGAAAACAGAAGAATGTCCCCAAACTGGAAACAATCCAGGTGTATATCAACCAGAGGATGGATTAACAATGTGTGTTCTGTGCACAACGGGATACTGCTGGGCAATAAAAAGGACCTGATTACACCATGTAACAATGCGAATGAGCCTGGAAAACATTCCTGAGAGGAAGAAGTCACACACAAAATCGTAATGTGAATACATTTACATTAAGTTCAACAACAGTCAAAACTAATAAATGGTGAAATCAATTAGAACAGTGGTTGCCTGGGGCAGGCGGAGGGAACAGGGGTAGACTGACTGGGAAAGGGCACAAGGGATCTTTCAGGGGTGGTGAAAACGGTCTCTGCCTTGACAGCAGTGTGAGTTACAAAGACGGATGGATGTATTTGTCAAAATTCAATGATCTGTACAAATAAGATCTGTATACCTCACCGTATGCACATTATACCTCCATAAAAAAAGTTATAAATTAGAATATTTTATATTGAAAAAAAAGGCAACATCAAAAAACTTCTCTCTGCTCCCTGGCTCTAAAATGCTTGCACTCAGCCTGTGTACTCTGTAGAGGAGAAACCGCAGGGATTCTGCTGAGTACAACGTATGGGTCTGTGTCCACGTTTATAAGAGAGTTTGAAGGGGGCAAGATGGAACCACAGAAACACAACTGGCAGACACCAACCCAAGGACCTACAACTCCTTATAGGAATGTCATCACCCACCACCCAAAACAAAAGGGTATTTTATTCCTAAACCAACAGCCCAAACCACCCAGGCCACCCTTCCTCTCTGCTTTCTAATTTTCATTTTTAAGCACATTCAATTTCGTATGAAGTAACAAATATAAATGAAAGCTGGGCAGACCCCAACTTAACTTACACACATCACCAACTGCATCTGTATGACGGCATCTAACCTAATGTCCTGCAACCATTTTTTAAGTGAACACAGTAACGAGCAACTGAGAGAAGATGCAAGAGAGGTGAGAACACAGGCATCACGGACAGGAGTTCAAGACCCACGCTCTGCCCAGACAATGATATACAAGCCTCACGGAGAGAGATCTCTCAGGTCAAACTTTATCTCTGCCAGAGACCAGAGACATGTTTTTCCCATAACAATGATGGTATAAACTAGACTGTCACTAAAGACTCCGCTTACCTCTGAAAGAGCAGATTATTTCATCACTCTGTGAAGTTCAAGTACCAAGCTTCGAAAATCACTTGAAAATTAACATAAATTTCAAAAATGTTATTCATTTTCCACCCCAAATCAAGGCCCGGTTCCTTCACGCTCCCTCCTATGTTCCTTTCAAATGGTTTGGGCAGAAACTTTCCTGACAGAAGTGGGGTAGGAGGCAGGTGGAGGGAACCAAGAGGCAAAAGACAGGTATAGTAGGCGTGCAGAGGAAACGGAATTAGAAACCTCTCATTCCAGCCCCTGACTGCCCACCAGACTTCCCGGCGCTTCACCTCTGGGGGCAGTGTCGGGGCAGAAGTTGCTTGGACTCCTCAGTGACACCAGACTTCGGGAAGAAGCTGACATGTGCTTTAACAATAAGCTCTGACCCCCAGCGGGTCAACTTGAGTGTGACATGGTGAGTCTCGTCCTAAAAGGGTTTTACTGTTTTTCTGAGATATGGGAAGGAGGCCAGCAGTTTTCTAAAGAAAGGGAGGATTAACCATCATGTATCAGTTTAGATTACTGCAGGTGGCTGTTCTGAAAGGGGGGCACCCATGGAGCTGTCAGAGACCACGCTTCCAGACCATTTGAAGCCATCAGCAAGAGATAAGTGTCACTCGCAGCTCGCCTGACCTTCTCCTGGGTAAAGGTGGCAGGCGCTGCTCAGAAATGTACAGAAGTCCCATGGAGCTGACAGGCTCAACACGGTCCAACAAAAACTAAGATAAAGCTCACGCTTCCGAGTGACTGCTTCTCACAGCTCAGTGGCTGGGAGGGCTTGGTCCACTGGGGACCACACCCTGATAACAGACACAGCCCACACCCCATTATCCATCAGGGTTGACACAGGAAAAGGGCTGAGGCTGAAACATCATGACTGACATCAGAGGCTGTGTAATGTTTCTGTAAACCACTCCCAGGGGTTTTGAGTCTCAGCCAATGGGGCAGGGCTTCTAGGAATACCTGTTGCTAAAGAGAAAGTGAAGAGTCACTGGGGATCACCAGCCTGTGCTCTAGAAGGCACCCGCTGCTAGTCAACCAAGGCAGCCCTAAGACCCCCTTCAGTTGCTGCAGTACAGAGGTCTCGGCTATAAGGCCGTCCACCGGTGGGCGCGGGGTGGGTGGGGGGCGCCACACAGGAAAACCGAAAGAGAGCGAGAGGCCAAGTACAGCTGCGTCTTCCCTCTTGAGAGAGCGGATTCTGTAACAGAATTTCCCAGTCCATTACTGCTTCCTCTCATAGCAGCAGTCACTTTACATTAAGTTCAGGAAATGGAAAAAGACCTGGATACCAAGAGATGCCACATTATGGTTCATTGCAAACACAAGAAACACCTACTGGCAAAGGGAATCTGGCTCCTTTTGGACTCATAATAATTCAATTCCAACAGAAAGGAACCCAAACTCAAAGGCTCTGTCTCACTATCACAGTATCACAATTTAGGGGTATGCGATCAAAAGGTAAACGCAGGTCCCACACTTTTGGATAAAGCCAAAACAAAAGGCCTTCTCCCTGTCCCCCAAGAGGGCCCCCACCTTCATGGTCAGTCTCTGGGCCCTCAGTCCCTCCAGAATACTGTGTCCGCCTCCAATGAGGTCATCCATGCCGTGGTGAATTTTCTGGAGGGAGGAGTTGAACTGCAGTGATTCATCCATTGGTATGGTGGTGTCAGAGTCCTGTGAAAGAAACGCAGGCGCTTGGTTACTCTACTTGCTGGTCAGCTCCAGGGGCCCCACCACATCTGACCGCTGTGCCTCCTGGCCAAGGTCACGCCGGAAAAACAGCCAGAGGGAATGGTGCGAGAATCAGAGGAACTTAACAGAGAAGAAAAAGCAAAGATCTGGGGTGGCCTCTGTTCACTCAGAGGAAAAGGAATTCTCAGACCTATCACTCTGCAAGTGGGTTCCACCACACAAGTCTTGTTCATCCCTGCCTCCATTATCATTCCCCCAACTTAGGAAAAACTCTATTCTTCTAAGACCTTGCTGGGCTTCTCCTAAATGCTTTCTCTGACTCCTTGCTAACTAGCTTATTCCAAATGTTCCTTTACTTGGCTTTCCCTCAGTGCAGTGTTAAAGGTTTGCTTTTGTCCTCCGGCTATTTTATCTACAGCTTATCCCTCCAATTAGACAGACTGACTAAGGAGAGAAGAGACTGTTTTCTATTAAAGGCCTAACGGTGTTGAGGATGGGTCTATCCACCTGAGCAGGGAAGAAAGTCTATAAAGAAACGAAGGGAGAAAAAACTAATACTGATCAAGTGCTTTCCACTCTGCATGCTCTTTACCCTAAGCTCACTTAATCCTCACTCTACCCTTACGCAGTAGTTATGATATTATCCCTGTTTTAGATGAAGAAACGGAAACCCAGAGAGGTGGAATGACTTGTTCAAGAGTACGCAGAGCTGGTAAGACGTCCAGTGGGGCACGAATCCCAGTGCTGGGTGCAGAGCCTGCCCTCTTAACCATCCTGTAGGGAGAAAAGCAAGACCAATCCCAGGGCTCCACTTTTACACGGCAAGTGGGAAGGACACAGAAGCAGGGCACGACCAGCCACAGCACTGTCTTCTCTCCCGCCTCCTGACCATTACAAACTCTTCTGCCAAGCGGTGCCACTTTTACCACTTTCCATCATCATGAAGAGGTTAAAGCACCTTTTCTTGGCTGCTCAAGTTCACAATCATTTTTCATTCAGGTATACGTCCCCCCACCCTAACACGGGAGTTTCTCAGAGGTAGGAGTCATGTTTTTTAATTTACACACGCTTTACTCTCGGTACCTTAAATAGCATTCTGCATAAGCTGATGCTCTGTGGGTCAAGACTCCAGTGTTTGAATCAATTAGAGACTTCTTTTCATTTATCTGACAAGTATTTATTGAATGCCTTTTATATACAAATCTTTCTTACCCTCCCATCTGAAAAGGTATAGCTGATGGGCTGTTATCTCTCAGAAAAATGTATTATACCTCCCGATCGTAGAAAGACCAGGAAGAAGTTCATTCGGCCAATCAGTTTTTATTAAGGGCCCAGTGTATGCACAGCATCACACTAGGCTGGTAAGAAACAAAATAATTCTGAGCCATCATCCATGGCCTAAAAAGGCTGGAATAACCAATGCCACCACCTTTTCGTGTGTTGTACAGTTCTCTACTCTTCTGAAAGGCAGCTCTGCTTACCATTATACCACCAACACATGTTCATTGAACTTCTGAAGTGTTAATCACAGTTACCTGACTGCTTGCGCTAGAGAAACCAAACTACATAGGCACATTCTGAAGCACCTGGGGACATTATTCCAAGTGTGGACACAGCAAAGAGAGTTAAACATCTGCAAAGTGGGAGCTGATCTGAATTCTGATGATAGGCTTAGAAAGCTAAGATCTTTTTAGAAAATGAAACTCTCTGTAAAAACAAACAAAACAAACAAGCAACTCTCCCCCCGCCACACACCAAGACCCACCTAATTTGGTGGAATACATATGCAGGACACGACAAAGGCCAGTACGTTCTACAGCCATGTGTGGGAAATGATCCTCTTGAGACCAAAGGACACGGACAAGGGTGTCCTAAGAAATCCAACGTGCAAACCAAGAGGCCACTTTCAAACAGGCTCGAGTCAAGCAATCCCAGTAAAATGAAATATTTGTTAACAAATCCCTCCAAACTGCCGCTCAGACTAGGGGCAAAAACATTTTAATGCATCTGACACTGGAAACACACACACACACACACACACACACACACACACACACACACACACACACACACACACACACACACACACACACACACACACACACACACACACACC